>NC_044395.1:45459782-45547484 GCF_006542625.1 Nomascus leucogenys | reverse complement strand
CACTTACAGTTTCCACAGAAAGAGTGTTTCAGATCTGCTCAATCACAAGAAACCTTCCACTCTGCTAGTTGTATGCACAGAACAGAAAGATGTTTCACAGAATGCTTCTGTGTAGTATTTATTTGAAGATATACATTTTTCCTCTAAAGGCCCCTTGGGGCTCTGAATGTCCACTTACAGTTTGTACAGAAAGGGTGTTTCAGAACTGCTCCATCAAAAGTACGCTTCAACTCTGTTAGTTGAATGCACAGAACAGAAAGAAGTTTCACAGAATGCTTCTGTGTAGTTTTTATTTGAAGATATACCTTTTTCCACTATAGGCCCCTTAGCGCTCCGAATGTCAACTTGCAGTTTCTACAGAAAGTGTGTTTCATAACTGCTCAATCAAAAGTACGCTTCAACTCTGTTAGTTGTATGCACAGAACAGAAAGAAGTTTCACAGAATGCTTCTGTGTAGTTTTTATTGGAATATATAACTTTTTCCTCTACAGGCCGGTTATCTCTCCGAATGTCCACTTGGAGTTTGTACAGAAAGTGTGTTCCAGAACTGCTCAATCAAAAGTAATCTTCAACTCTTTTAGTTGAATGCACAGAAGAGAAAGAAGTTTCACAGAATGCTTCTGTGTAGTTTTTATTTGAAGATATCCCTTTTTCCACTATAGGCCCCTAAGCGCTCGGAAGGTCCACTTGCAGTTTCTACAGAAAGAGTGTTTCAGTACTGCTGAATCAATAGTAAGCTTCTACTCTGTTAGTTGTATACACAGAACAGAAAGAAGTTTCACAGAATGCTTCTGTGTAGTTTTTATTTGAAAATATCTCTTTTTCCACTGTAGGCCCCTAAGCGCTCCGCATGTCCACTTGCAGTTTCTACAGAAAGAGTGATTCAGAACTGGTCAATGAAAAGTAAGCTTCAACTCTGTTAGTTGAATGGACAGAACTGAAAGAAGTTTCATAGAATGCTTCTGTGTAGTTTTCATTTGGACATGTTTCGTTTTCTACTTTAGGCCCCTTAGGGCTCAGAATGTCCACTCGCAGTTTCAACAGAAAGGGTGTTTCAGAACTCCTCAATCAAAAGTAAGCTTCAACTCTGTTAGTTGAATGGACAGAACAGAAAGAAGTTTCACAGAATGCTTCTGTGTAGTTTTTATTTAAAGATACTCCTTTTTCCACTATAGGCCCCTCTGCGCTCGGAATGTCACCTTGCAGTTTCTACAGAAACAGTGTTTCAGAACTGCTCAATCAAAACTAAGATTCAACTCTGTTAGTTGAATGGACAGAACAGAAAGAAATTTCACAGAATGCTTCTGTGTAGTTTTTATTTGAAGATATTCCTTTTTCCACTATAGGCCCTGTAGGCCTCGAAATGTCAGCTTGCAGTTTCTATAGCAAGAGTGTTTCAGAACTCCTCAATCAAAAGTAAGCTTCAACTCTGTTAGTTGAATGCACAGAACAGAAAGAAGTTTCACAGAATGCTTCTGTGTAGTTTTTATTTGAAGATATCCCTTTTTCTAATACAGGCCCCTTAGTGCTTCAAATGTCCACTTGCAGTTTCTACAGAAAGCGTGTTTCAGAACTGCTCAATCAAAAGTTAGCTTCACCTCTGTTAGTTGAATGCACAGAACAGAAAGAAGTTTCACAGAATGCTTCTGTGTAGTTTTTATTGGAATATATACCTTTTTCCTCTACAGGCCCCTTCGCGCTCTGAATTTCCACTTGGAGTTTGCACAGAAAGGGTGTTTCAGAACTGCTCCATCAAAAGTAAGCTTCAACTCTGTTAGTTGAATGCACAGAACAGAAAGAAGTTTCACAGAATGCTTCTGTGTAGTTTTTATTTGAAGATATAACATTTTCCACTACAGGCCCCTTAGCGCTCTGAATATTCTCTTACAGTTTCTACAGAAAGAGTGTTTCAGAACTGCTCAATCAAAAGTAAGATTCACATCTGTTACTCGAATGCACAGAACAGAAAGAAGTTTCACAGAATGCTTCTGTGTAGATTTTATTTGAAGATATCCCTTTTTCCACTATAGGCCCTTTAGCGCTCGGATTGTCAACTTGCAGTTTCTACAGAAAGAGTGTTTCAGAAGTGCTCAATCAAAAGGAACCTTCAACTCTGTTAGTTGTATACACAGAACAGAAAGAAGTTTCACAGAATGCTTCTGTGTAGTATTTATTTGAAGATATACCTTCTTCCTCTACAGGCCCCTTAGCGGTCCGAATGTCCACTTGCAGTTAGTACAGAAAGGGGGTTTCAGAAGTGCTCCACCAAAAGTAAGATTCAACTCTGTTAGTTGAATGCACAGAACAGAAAGAAGTTTCACAGACTGCTTCTGTGTAGTTTTTATTTGAAGATATCCCTTTTTCCACGATACGCCCCAAAGCGCTCCAAATGTCCACTTGCAGGTTCTACAGAAAGAGTGTGTCAGAACTGCTCAATCAAAAGTAAGCTTCAACTCTGTTACTTGAATGGACAGAACAGAAAGAAGTCTCACGGAATGCTTTTGTGTAGTGTTCCTTAGGACATATTTCTTTCTCCACTGTAGGCGCATAAGCGCTCCGAATGTCCACTTGCAGTTTGTACAGAAAGAGTGTTTCAGAGCTGCTCAATGAAAAGTAAGCTTCAACTCTGTTAGTTGAATGGACCGAACAGAATGAATTTACACAGAATGCTTCTATGTAGTTTTTATTTGAAGATATTCCTTTTTCCACTATAGGCCCTGTAGCCCGGGAAATCTCAGCTTGCAGTTTCTACAGTAAGAGTGTCTCAGAAGTGCTCAATCAAAAGTAAGCTTCAACACTGTGAGTTGAATGGAGAGAAGTAAAAGAAGTTTCATAGAATTCTTCTGTGTAGTTTTTATTTGAAGATATACCTTTTTCCAGTACAGGCCCCTTAGCGCTTCAAATGTCCACTTGCAGTTTCTACAGAAAGCGTGTTTCAGGACCGCTCAATAAAAAGTAAACTTCACCTCTGTTAGTTGAATGCACACAACAGAAACGTGTTTCACAGAATGCTTCCGTGTAGTTTTTATTTGAAGATATCCCTTTTTCCACTATAGGACCCTTAGAGCTCGGAATGTCAACCTGCAGTTTCTACAGGAAGAGTGTTTCATAACTGCTCAATCAAAAGTAAGTTTCGACTCTGTTAGTTGTATGCACATAACAGAAAGAAGTTTCACAGAATGCTTCTGTGTAGTTTTTATTTGAAGATAAATCTTTTTCCACTATAGGCCCCTAAGCACTCCGAATGTCCACTAGCAGTTTCTACAGAAAGAGTGTTTCAGAACTGCTCAATCAAAACTAAGCTTCAAATCTGTTAGTTGAATGGACAGAACAGAAAGTAGTTTCACAGAATGCTTCTTTGTAGTTTTCATTTGAAGGTATTCCTTTTTCCACTACAGGCCCCTTAGCGCTCGGAATGTTCTCTTACAGTTTCTACAGAAAGAGTGTTTCAGAACTGCTGAATCAAACGTAAGCTTCAACTGTCTTAGTTGAATGCACAGAACAGAAAGAAGTTTCACAGAATGCTTCTGTGTAGCTTTTATTTGAAGATATCCCTATTTCCACTATTGGCCCCTTAGGGCTCCGAATGTCCACTTACAGTTTCCACAGAAAGAGTGTTTCAGATCTGCTCAATCACAAGAAACCTTCCACTCTGCTAGTTGTATGCACAGAACAGAAAGAAGTTTCACAGAATGCTTCTGTGTAGTTTTTATTTGAAGATATCCCTTTTTCCACTATAGGCCCCTAAGCGCTCCGAATGTCCACTTGCAGTTTCTACAGAAAGAGTGTTGCAGAACTGCTGAATCAAAAGTAAGTTTCAACTCTGTTTGTTGAATGCAGAGAACAGAAAGTAGTTTCACAGAATGCTTCTCTGTAGTTTTTATTTGAAAATATCCCGTTTTCCACTGTAGGCTCCTAAGCGCTCCGAATGTCCACTTGCAGTTTCTACAGAAAGAGTGATTCAGAGCTGGTCAATGAAAAGTAAGCTTGAACTCTGTTAGTTGAATGGACAGAACTGAAAGATGTTTCATAGAATGCTTCTGTGTAGTTTTCATTTGGATATGTTACTTTTTCCACTTTAGGCCCCTTAGGGCTCCGAATGTCCACTCGCAGTTTCAACAGAAAGGGTGTTTCAGAACTCCTCAATCAAAAGTAAGCTTCAACTCTGTTAGTTGAATGGACAGAACTGAAAGAAGTTTCACAGAATGCTTCTGTGTAGTTTTTATTTAAATATACTCCTTTTTCCACTATAGGCCCCTCTGCGCTCTGAATGTCACCTTGCAGTTTCTACAGAAAGAATGTTTCAGAACTGCTCAATCAAAAGTAACTTTCCACTCTGTTAGTGGACTGCACAGAACAGAAAGAAGTTTCACAGAATGCTTCTGTGTAGTTTTTATTTGAAGATATACCTTTTTGCAGTACAGGCCCCTTAGCGCTTCAAATGTCCACTTGCAGTTTCTACAGAAAGGGTGTTTCAGGACTCCTCAATCAAAAGTAAGCTTCACCTCTGTTAGTTGAATGCACAGAACAGAAACGTGTTTCACAGAATGCTTCTGTGTAGTTTTTATTTGAAGATATCCCTTTTTCCACTATAGGCCCCTTAGCGCTCAGAATGTCAACTTGCAGTTTCTACAGAAAGAGTGTTTCAGAACTGCTCAATCAAAAGTAAGTTGCGACTCTGTTAGTTGTATGCACAGAACAGAAAGTTGTTACACAGAATACTTCTGTGTAGTTTTTATTTGTAGATAAATCTTTTTCCACTATAGGCCCCTAAGCACTCCGAATGTCCACTTGCAGTTTCTACAGAAAGAGTGTTTCAGAACTGCTCAATCAAAAGTAAGCTTCAAATCTGTTAGTTGAATGGACCGAACAGAAAGAAGTTACACAGAATGCTTCTGTGTAGTTTTCATTTGAAGATATTTCTTTTTCCACTACAGGACCCTTAGCGCTCTGAATGTTCTCTTGCAGTTTCTACAGAAAGATAGTTTCAGAACTGCTCAATCAAAAGTAAGCTTCAACTGTCTTAGTTGAATGCACAGAACAGAAAGAAGTTTCACAGAATGCTTCTGTGTAGTTTTTATTTGAAAATATCCCTTTTTCCGCTATAGGCCCCTAAGCATTCCGAATGTCCACTTGCAGTTACTAAAGAAAGAGTGTTTCAGAACTGCTCAATCAAAAGTAAGCTTCAACTCTGTTAGTTGATTGGACCGAACAGAAAGAAGTTTCACAGAATGCTTCTGTGTAGTTTTTATTTGAAGATATTCTTTTTTCCACTACAGTCCCCTTAGCGCTTCAAATGTCCACTTTCAGTTCCTTCAGAAAGGGTGTTTCAGAACTGCTCAATCAAAAGTAAGTTTCACCTCTGTTAGTTGAATGCAAAGAACAGAAAGAAGTTTCACAGAATGCTTCTGTGTAGTTTTTATTTGAAGATCTCCCTTTTTCTTCTATAGGCCCTTTAGCGCTCAGAATATCAAATTGCAGTTTCTACAGAAACAGTGTTTCAGTACTGCTCAATCAAAAGAAAGCCTCAACTGTGCTAGTTCAATGGAGAGAACAGAAAGAAGTTTCACAGAATGCCTCTGTGTAGTTTTTATTTGAAGATATAACTTTTTCCACTAAAGGCCCCTAAGCTCTCCAAATGTCAACTTGCAGTTTCTACAGAAAGAGTGTTTCAGAACTGCTCTCTCAAAAGTAATCTTCAACTCTGCTAGTTCAATGGACAGAATAGAAAGAAGTTTCACAGAATGCTTTTGTGTAGTTTTTATTTGAAGATATTCCTTTTTCCACTATAGGCCCCTAAGCTCTCTGAATGTCCACTTGCAGTTTCTACAGAAAGAGTGTTTCAGAACTGCTCAATCAAAATTGTTTCAACTCTGTTAGTTGAATGGACCGAACATTGAGAAGTTTCACAGAATGCTACTGTGTAGTATTTATTTGAAGATATCCCTTTTTACACTGTAGGCCATTTAGCGGTAGGAATGTCAACTTGCAGTTTCTACAGAAACAGTGTTTCAGAACTGCTGAATCAAAGTAAGCTTCAACTCTGTTAGTTGAATGGACAGAAATGAAAGAAGTTTCATAGAATGCTTCTGTGTAGTTTTTATTTGGATATATTCCTTTTTCCACTTTAGGCCCCTTAGCGCTCCGATTGTCCCCTTGCACTTTCTACAGAAAGGGTGTTTAAGAACTGCTCAATCAAAAGTAAGCTTCAACCCTCTTAGTTGAATGGAGAGAACAGAAAGAAGTTACACAGAATGCTTTTGTGTAGTTTTCATAAGAGGATACTCTTTTTCCACTATAGGCCCCTTAGCTCACGGAATGTCAACTTGCAGTTTCTACAGAAACAGTGTTTCAGAACTGCTCAATCGAATGTTAGCTTCAAATCTGTTAGTTGAATGGACAGAACAGAAAGACGTTTCACAGAATGCTTCTGTGTACTTTTCATTTGAAGTTACTCCTTTTTCCACCACAGGCCCATTAGCGCTCTGAATGTTCTCTTACATCTTCTAAAGAATGAGTGTTTCAGAACTGCTCAATCAAAAGTAAGCTTCACCTCTGTTAGTTGAATGGACCGAACAGTGAGAAGTTTCACAGAATGCTTCTGTGTAATATTTATTTGAAGATATCCATTTTCACACTATAGGCCATTTAGCGCTAGGATTGTCAACTTGCAGTTTCTACAGAAAGAGTGTTTCAGAACTGCTCAATCAAAGTAAGCTTGAACTCTGTTAGTTGAATGGACAGAAATGAAAGAAGTTTCATAGAATGCTTCTGTGTAGTTTTTATTTGGATATATCCCTTTTTCCACTTTAGGCCCCTTAGCGCTCCGAATGTCCCCTTGCACTTTCTACAGAAATGGTGTTTAAGAACTGCTCAATAAAAAGTAAGCTTCAACCCTCTTAGTTGAATGGAGAGAACAGAAAGAAGTTACACAGAATGCTTTTGTGTAGTTTTCATACGAGGATACTCCTTTTTCCTCTATAGGCCCCTTAGCGCACGGAATGTCAACTTGCAGTTTCTACAGAAACAGTTTTTCAGAACTGCTCAATGAAAAGCTAGCTTAAAATCTGTTAGTTGAATGGACAGAACAGAGAGAAGTTTCACAGAATGCTTCTGTGTAGTTTTCATTTGAATATAATCTTTTTTCCACGACAGGCCCCTTAGCGCTCTGAATATTCTCTTACAGTTTCCACAGAAAGAGTGTTTCAGAACTGCTGGATCAAAAGTAAGCTTCAACTCTGTTAGCTGAATGGACAGAACTGAAAGTAGTTTCACAAAATGCTTCTGTGTAGTTTTTATTTGGAGATATAACTTTTTCCACTGTAGGCCGTTTAGCGCTCGGAATGTCTACTTGCAGTTTCTACAGAAAGAGTGTTTCAGAACTGCTCAAAAAAAAGTAACCTTCAACTCTGTTAGATGAATGCACAGAAGGGAACCAAGTTTCACAGAATGATTCTGTGTAGTTTTTATTTGAAGATATATCTTTTTCCACTACAGGCCCCTTAGTGCTCCGATTATCCACTTGCAGTTTGTGCAGAAAGGGTGTTTCAGAACTGCTCAAGCAAAAGTAAGCTTCAACTCTGTTAGTTGAATGCACACAATAGAAAGAAGTTTCACAGAATGCTTCTGTGTAGTTTTTATTTGGAGATATTTCTTTTTCCACAATGGGCCCCTTAGCGCTCAAAATGTCCACTTGCAGTTTCTACTGAAAGGGTGTTTCAGAACTGCTCATTCAAAAGTAAGCTTCAACTCTGTTAGTTGAATGGACAGAACAGAAAGAAGTTTCACAAAATGGTTCTGCGTAGTTTTTATTTGAAGATGTCCCTTTTTCCACTATAAGCCCCTTGCGTTCAGAATGCCCACTTGCAGTTTCTACAGAAAGATTTTTTCAGAACTGCTCAATCAAAACTAAGCTTCAACTCTTTTAGTTGTATGCACAGAACAGTAAGAAGTTTCACAGAATGCTTCTGTGTAGTTTTTATTTGGAGATATTTCTTTTTCCACTATAGGCCCCTTAGCCCTCCGAATGTCCACTTGCAGTTTCTACAGAATAGTTTCAGAACTACTCTATCAAAAGTAAGTTTCAAATCTTTTAGTTGAATGCACAGAACAGAAGGGAGTTTCACAGAATGCCTCTGTGTTTTTTTTATTTGGAGACATCCCTTTTTCCACTTTAGGCCTCTTAGCCTTCCGAATGTCCGGATGCGTTTTCTAGAGAAAGAGTGTTTCAGAACTGCTGAATGAGAAGAAAGGTTGAACTCTCTTAGTTGAATGCACAGATCAGAAAAAAGTTTCACAGAATGCTTCTGTGTAGTTTTTATTTGAAGATACTCCTTTTTCCACTATACGCCTCTTTTTCTCCGAATGTTCGCTGACAGTTTCTACAGAAAGTGTTTTTCATAACTGCTCAATCAAAAGTAAGGTTCAACTCTGTTAGTTGAAAGCACAGATCACAGAGAAGTTTCACAGAATGCTTCTGTGTACTTTTTATTTGAAGATATTCCTTTTTCCATTATAGCCTTCTCAGGGCTCGGACTGTCCACTTGTAGTTTCTACTGAAAGAGAGTTTCAGAACTGCTCAATGAAATGTAAGGTTCAACTCTGTAAGTTGAATGCACAGACAGGAAATAAGTTTCAGAAAATGCTTCTGCGTAGTTTTTATTTGAAGATATTACTTTTTCCAATATAGGCTTCTTAGCGCTCCATATGTTCACTTGCAGTTCCTATAGAAAGAGTGTTTCAGAACTGCTCAATCAAAAGTAAGGTTCAACTCCCTTAGTTCAATGCACAGAGCAGAAAGGAGTTTCACTGAATAATTCTGTGTAGATTTCAATTGAAGATATTCCATTTTCCTCTATAGGCCTCTTAGAGCTCAGATTATCTGCTTGCAGTTTCTACAGAAAGTGTTTCAGAACTACTCAATCAACAGTAACGTTCAACTCTGTTACTTGAATGCACGGATCAGAAAAATGTTTCGCAGAATGCTTCTGTGCAATTTTTTGTAAGAAGATATCCCTTTTTCCACTTTAGGCCTCTTAGCCTTCCGAATATCCGCATGCATTTTCCACAGAAGGAGTGTTTCAGAACTGCTCAATCAAAAGAAATGTTCAACTCTGCTAGTTGAAAGCACAGATGAGAAGGAAGTTTCACAGAATGCTTCTGTGTAGTTTTCATTAGACGGTATTCCTTTTTCCACTACAGGCCTCTTAGCTGTCCGAATATTCACTTGCAGTTTCTATAGAAAGAGTGTTTCAGAACTGCTCAATCAAAAGTAATGTTCAACTCTGTTAATTGAATGCACAGATCAGAAAGACGTTTCACAGAATGCTTCTGTCTAGTTTTTGTTTGAAGATATTCCTTTTTCCATTATAGGCTTCTTAGCGCTCCGAATGTCCACTTGCAGTTTTTACAGGAAGAGTGTTTCAGAACTGCTCAATCAAAAGTAAAGTTCAACTCCCTTAGTTGAATGCACAGAGCAGAAAGAAGTTTCACTGAATAGTTCTGTGTAGTTTTTATTTGAAGATATGCCTTTTTCCTCTATAGGCCTCAGCGCTCCGAATGTGCACTTGCAGTTTCTATAGAAAGGGTGTTTGAGAACTGCTCAATCAAAAGTAAGGTTGAACTCTGTTAGTTGAATGCACAGATCAGAAAGAAGTTTCACAGAATGCTTCTGTGTAGTTTTTATTTGAAGATATTTCTTTTTTCACTATAGGCCTCTCAGCGCTACGAATGTGCACTTCCATTTTATAGATAAAGCGTGTTTCAGAACTGCTCAATCAAAAGTAATGTTCAACTGTGTTAGTTGAATGCACAGATCAGAAAGAAGTTTCACAGAATGCTTCTGTGTAGTTTTTATTTGAAGATATTCCTTTTTCCTCTATAGGCCTCTTAGCTCTCCAAGTGTTCACTTGCAGTTTCTACAGAAAGAGCGTTTCAGAACTGCTGAATGAAAAGAAAGGTTGAACTCTGTTAGTTGAATGCACAGATCAGAAAGAAGTTTCACAGAATGCTTCTGTGTACTTTTTATTTGAAGACACACCTTTTCCACTGTAGGCCTCTTAGCTCTCCGAATGTCCACTTGCAGTTTCTACAGAAAGAGTGTTTCAGAAATGCTCAATCAAAAGTGAGGTTCAACTCTCTTGGTTCAATGCACAGATCAGAAGGAATTTTCATTGAATGCTTCTGTGTAGATTTTATTTGGAGATATTCCTTTTTCCTCTATAGGCCTCTTAGCGCTCAGATCATCTACTTGCAGTTTCTACAGAAAGAGTGTTTCAGAGCTGCTCAATCAAAAGTAAGCTTCAACTTTGTTAGTTGAATGCACAGATCAGAAGTATTTTTCACTGAATATTTCTGTGTAGTTTTTATATGAAGATATCCCTTTTTCCACTTTAGGCCTCTTAGCCTTTCGAATATCCACAGGCAGTTTCTACAGAAAGAGTGTTTCAGAACTGCTCAATCAAAACTAAGGTTCAATTCTGTTAGTTCAATGCACAGATCTGAAAGAAGTTTCACAGAATGCTTCTGTGTAGTTTTTGTTTAAAGATATTCCTTTTTCCAGTATAGGCTTCTTAGCGCTCTGAATGTCCACTTGCAGTTTCTACAGAAAGAGTGTTTCAGAACTGCTCAATCAAAACTAAGGTTCAACTCTGTTAGTTCAATGCACAGATCTGAAAAGTGTTTCACAGAATGCTTCTGTGTATTTTTTATATGAAGATTTTCCTTTTTCCACTTTAGGTCTCTTAGCATTAGGAATATCCGCATGCATTTTCCACAGAAAGAGTGTTTCAGAACTGCTGAATCAAAAGAAAGGTTCAACTCTGTTAGCTGAATTCACAGATCAGAAAGAAGTTTCACAGAATGCTTCTGTGTGGTTTTTATTTGAATATAATCCTTTTTCCAATATAGGCTTCTTAGCGCTCCGAATGTCCACTTGCAGTTTCTACAGAAAGAGAGTTTCAGAACTGCTGAATCAAATGTGAAGTTCAACTCTCTTAGTTGAATGCACAGATAGGAAAGAAGTATCACAGAATGCTTCTGTGTAGTTTTTATTGAAAGATATTCCTTTTTGCACTATAGGCGTCTTAGCCCTAAGAGTGTGCACTTGCAGTTTCTAGAGAAAGTGTGTTTCAGAAGTGCTCAATCAAAAGTAAAGTTCAACTCTGTTAGTTGAATGCACAGATCAGAAAGAAGTTTCACAGAATGCTTCTGTGTACTTTTAATTGAAGATACTCCTTTTTCCATTATAGGCTTCTTATCGCTCTGAATGTCCACTTGCAGTTTCTACAGAAAGAATGTTTCAGAACTGCTCAATCAAAACAAATGTTCAACTCTGCTAGTTGAAAGCACAGATGAGAAGGAAGTTTCACAGAATGCTTCTGTGTAGTTTTTATTAGACGATATTCCTTTTTCACTACAGGCCTCTTAGCTCTCCGAATATTCACTTGCAGTTTCTATAGAAAGAGTGTTTCAGAACTGCTCAATCAAAAGTAATGTTCAACTCTGTTAGTTGAATGCACAGATCAGAAAGACATTTCACAGAATGCTTCTGTCTAGTTTTTGTTTGAAGATATTCCTTTTTCCATTATAGGCTTCTTAGCGCTCCGAATGTCCACTTGCAGTTTTTACAGGAAGAGTGTTTCAGAACTGCTCAATCAAAAGTAAAGTTCAACTCCCTTAGTTGAATGCACAGAGCAGAAAGAAGTTTCACTGAATAGTTCTGTGTAGTTTTTATTTGAAGATATGCTTTTTCCTCTATAGGCCTCAGCGCTCTGAATGTGCACTTGCAGTTTCTATAGAAAGGCTGTTTGAGAACTGCTCAATCAAAAGTAAGGTTGAACTCTGTTAGTTGAATGCACAGATCAGAAAGAAGTTTCACAGAATGCTTCTGTGTACATTTTATTTGAAGATATTCCTTTTTCCACTATAGGCCTCGTAGTTCTCTGAATGTTCACTTGCAGTTTCTACAGAAAGAGTGTTTCAGAACTGCTCAATCAAAAATAGGGTTCAACTCTGTTAGTTAAAAGCACAGATCAGAAAGAAGTTTCACAGAATGCTTCTGTGAAGTTTTTATTTGAAGATATTCCTCTTTCCATTATTGGCTTCTTAGCGCTCGGGATGTCCAGCTGCAGTTTTTACAAGAAGAGTGTTTCAGAACTACTTAATCAAAAGTAATTTCAACTCCCTTAGTTGAATGCACAGAGCAGAAAGAAGTTTCACTGAATAGTTCTGTGTAGTTTTTACTTGAAGATATAACTTTTTCCTCTATAGGCCTCTTAGCCCTCAGAATATCTGCTTGCAGTTTCTACAGAAAGAGTGTTTCAGAACTGCTCAATCAAAAGTAAGGTTCAACTCTGTCAGTTGAATGCACAGATCAGAAAGAAGTTTCACAGACTGCTTCTGTGTAGTTTTTATTTGAAGATATTTCTTTTTCCTCTATAGGCCTCTTGGCTCCCAAGTGTTCCCTTGCAGTTTCTACAGAAAGAGTGTTTCAGAACTGCTCTATCAAAAGTAAGGTTCAACTCTGTTAGTTGAATGCACGGATAGGAAAGAAGTTTCACAGAATGCTTCTGCGTAGTTTTTATTAGAAGATAACTCCTTTTTCCCACACAGGATTCTTAGCGCTCCGATTGTCCTCTTGCAGTTTCTATAGAAAGGATGTTTCAGAACTGCTCAATCAAAAGTAAGGTTCAACTATTTTCGTTGAATGCACAGATCAGAAAGAAGTTTCACAGAATGCCTCTGCGTAGTTTTTATTTGAAGATATTCCTTTTTCCAATATAGGCTTCTTAGCGCTCCGTATGTCCACTTGCAGTTTCTACAGAAAGAGTGTTTCAGAACTGCTCAATCAAAAGTAAGGTTCAATTCTGTTAGTTGAATGCACGGATAGGAAAGAAGTATCACAGAATGCTTCTGCGTAGTTTTTATTATAAGATACTCCTTTTTCTGATATAGGATTCTTAGCGCTCCGATTGTCCACTTGCAGTTTCTATAGAAGGGGTGTTTCAGAACTGCTCAATCAAAAGTAAGGTTCAACTCTGTTAGTTGAATGCACAGATCTGAAAGAAGTTTCACAGAATGCTTCTGTGTAGTTTTTGTTTGAAGATATTCCTTTTTGCAATATAGGCTTCTTAGCCCTCCGAATATACACTTGCAGTTTCTACAGAAAGAGTGTTTCAGAACTGCTCAATCTAAAGTAAGGTTCAACTCTGTTAGTTGGATGCACAGATAGGAAGGAAGTTTCACAGAATGCTTCTGCATAGTTTTTATTTGAAGATACTTCTTTTTCCCTTATAGGCTTCTTAGCGCTCCATCTGTCCACTTGCAGTTCCTATAGAAAGAGTGTTTCAGAACTGCTCAATCCAAAGTAAGGTTCAACTCCCTTAGTTGAGTGCACAGAGCTGAAAGGAGTTTCACTGAATAGTTCTGTATAGTTTTTATTTGAAGATACGTATTTTTCCTCTATAGCCCTCTTACCGCTCAGATTACCTGCGTGAAGTTCCTACAGAAAGAGTGTTTCAGAACTACTCAATCAAAAGTAAGGTTCAACTCTGTTACTTGAATGCACAGATCAGAGAAGTTTTGCAGAACGCTTCTGTGTAGTTTTTATATGAAAATATTCCTATTTCCACTTTAGACCTCTTGGAATTAGGAATGTCCACATGGATTTTCTATAGAAAGAGTGTTTCAGAACTGCTCAATCAAAAGAAAGGTTCAACTCTGTTCGTTGAATGCACAGATCAGAAATAAGTTTCACAGAATGCTTCTGTGTTGTTTTAATTTGAAGATATAGCTTTTTCCACTATAGGCCTCTTAGCTCTCCGAATATTCACTTGCAGTTTCTACAGATAGAGTGTTTCAGAACTGCTCAATCAAAGGTAAGGTTCAAATCTGTTAGCTTTATGCACAGATCAGAAAGAAGTTTCACAGAATGCTTCTGTGTTGTTTTGTTTGAAGATACTCCTTTTTCCAATACGGGCTTCTCAGCGCTCTGAATGTCCACTTGCAGTTTCTACAGAAAGAGTGTTTCAGAACAGCTCAATCAAAACTAAGGTTCAACTCTGTTAGTTCAATGCACAGATCAGAAAGAAGTTTCACAGAATGCTTCTGTGGAGTTTTTATTTGAAGTTATTCCTTTATCCTCTTTAGGCTTCTTAGTGCTCTGAATGTCCACTTGCAGTTTCTACAGAAAGAGTGTTTCAGACCTGCTCCATCAAAAGTAAGGTTCAACTCTCTTAGTTGAATGCACAGATCAGAAAGAAGTTTCACAGAATGCTTCTGTGTAGTTTTCAATTGAAGTTATACTTTTTCCACTATAGGCCCCTTAGCGCTCGAAATGTCAACTTGCACTTTCTACAGAAAGTGGGTTTCAGAACTGCTGAATCAAAAGTAAGCTTGAACACTGTTAGTTGAATGGACAGAACTGAAAGGAGTTTCATAGAATTCTTCTGTGTAGCTTTTATTTGGATATATTACTTTTTCCACTATAGGCCCCATAGCGCTCGGAATGTCCACTTGCAGTTTCTACAGAAAGGGTGTTTCAGAACTGCTCAATCAAAAGTAAGCTTCAACTCTGTTAGTTGAATTGACAGAACAGAAAGAAGTTTCAGAGAATGCTTCTGTGTAGTTTTTATTTGAAGATACTCCTTTTTCCACTACAGGCCCCTTAGAGCTTGAATTGTCCACTTGCAGTTTCTTCAGAAAGGGTGATTTAGAACTGCTCAATCAAAAGTAAGTTTCACCTCTGTTAGTTGAATGCAAAGAACAGAAAGAAGTTTCACAGAATGCTTCTGTGTAGTTTCTATTTGAAGATATCCCTTTTTCCTCTATAGGCCCTTTAGCGCTCGGAATGTCAAATTGCAGTTTCTACAGAAACAGTCTTTCAGAACTTCTCAATCAAAAGTAAGCCTCAACACTGTTAGTTGAATGGACAGAACTGAAAGAAGCTTCATAGAATGCTTCTGTTTGGTTTTTATTTGGATATATTTCTTTTTCCACTTTAGGCCCCTTAGCGCTCAGAATGTCCACTTGCAGTTTCTACAGAAAGGGTGTTTCAGAACTGCTCAATGAAAAGTAAGCTTCAACTTGTTATTTGAATTGACAGAACAGAAAGAAGTTTCACAGAATGCTTCTGTGTAGTTTTTATTTGAAGATACACCTTTTTCCACTATAGGCCCCTTAGCGCTAGGAATGTCAACGTGCAGTTTCTACAGAAACTGTGTTTCAGAACTGCTTTATCAAAAGTTACGTTCAACTCTGTTAGTTGAATGGACAGAACAGTAAGGTGTTTCACAGAATGCTTCTGTGTAGTTTTTATTTGAAGATATACCTTTTTCCACTATAGGCCCCTAAGCACTCCGAATGTCCACTTGCAGTTTCTACAGATTGTTTCAGAACTGCTCTATCAAAAGTAAGCATCAACTCTGCTAGTTCAATGGACATAACAGAAAGAAGTTTCACAGAATGCTTCTGTGTAGTTTTTATTTGAAGATACTCCTTTTTCCACTAAAGGCCCCTAAGCTCTCAAAATGTCCACTTGCAGTTTCTACAGAAAGAGTGTTTCCGAACTGCTCTCTCAAAAGTAAGCTTCAACTCTGCTAGTTCAATGGACAGAACAGAAAGAAGTTTCACAGAATGCTTTTGTGTAGTTTTTATTTGAAGATATTCCTTTTTCCACTATAGGCCCCTAAGCTGTCCGAATGTCCACTTGCAGTTTCTACAGAAAGAGTGTTTCAGAACTGCTCAATCAAAATAAGTTTCAACTCTGTTAGTTGAATGGACCGAACAGTGAGAAGTTTCACAGAATGCTTCTGTGTAGTATTTATTTGAAGATATCCCTTTTTACACTATAGGCCATTTAGCGCTAGGATTGTCAACTTGCAGTTTCTACAGAAAGAGTGTTTCAGAACTGCTCAAAGTAAGCTTCAACTCTGTTAGTTGAATGGACAGAAATGAAAGAAGTTTCATAGAATGCTTCTGTGTAGTTTTCATTTGGATATATTCCTTTTTGCACTATAGGCCCCTTAGCGCACGGAATGTCAACTTGCAGTTTCTACAGAAACAGTGTTTCAGAACTGCTCAATCAAAAGTTAGCTTCAAATCTGTTAGCTGAATGGACAGAACAGAAAGACGTTTCACAGAATGCTTCTGTGTACTTTTCATTTGAAGATATTCCTTTTTCCACCACAGGCCCATTAGCGCTCTGAATGTTCTCTTACAGTTTGTAAAGAAAGAGTGTTTCAGAACTGCTCAATCAAAAGTAAGCTTCAACTCTTTTAGCTGAATGCAGAGAACAGAAAGAAGTTTCACAGAATGCTTCTGTGTAGTTTTTATTTGGAGATATTCGTTTTTGCACTATAGGACCCTTAGCGCTCAAATGTCAAATTGCTGTTTCTGTAGAAAGAGTGTTTGAGAACTGCTGAATCAAAAGTAAGCTTCAACTCTGTTAGCTGAATGGACAGAAATGAAAGAAGTTTTACAGAATTCTTCTGTGTAGTTTTTATTTGAAGATATAGCTTTTTCCACTGTAGGCCCTTTAGTGCTTGGAATGTCAACTTGCAGTTACTACAGAAAGAGTGTTTCAGAACTGCTGAATCAAAAGTAACCTTCAACTCTGTTAGATGAATGCACAGAACAGAAAGAAGTTTCACAGAATGCTTCTGTGTAGTTTTTATTTGAAGATACACCTTTATCCACTTTAGGCCCCTTAGCGCTCCAAATGTCCACTTCCAGTTTCTACAGAAAGGGTGTTTCAGAACTGCTCAATCAAAAGTATGTCTCAACTCTGTTAGTTGAGTCTACAGATCTGAAAGAAGTATCACAGAATGCTTCTGTGTAGTTTTTATTTGAAGATACTCCTTTTTCCACTATAGGCCCCTTAGCGCTCGGAATGTCAACTTGCAGTTTCTACAGAAACAGTGTTTCAGAACTGCTCAATCAAAAGTAAGTTTCAACAGTGTTAGTTGAATGGCCAGAACAGAAAGAAGTTTCACAGAATGCTTCTGTGTAGTTTTTATTTGAAGATATTCCTCTTTCCACTACAGTCCCCTTAGCGCTCTGAATGTTCTCTTACAGTTTCTACAGAAAGAGTGTTTCAGAACTGCTCAATCAAAAGTAAGCTTCAACTCTGTTAGTTGAATGAACAAAACAGAAAGAAGTTTAACAGAATGCTTCTGTGTAGTTTTTATTTGGAGATATTAGTTTTTCCACTGTAGGACCCTTAGCACTCTGAATGTCAAATTGCAGTTTCTACAGAAAGGTTGTTTCAGAACTGCTCAATCAAAACTAAGCTTCAACTCTGTTAGTTGAATGGAGAGAACAGAAAGAAGTTTCACCGAATGCTTCTGTGTAGTTTTTATTTGAAGATACTCCTTTTTCCACTATAGGCCCCTTAGCGCTCAGAATGTCAAGTTGCAGTTTCTACAGAAAGAGTGTTCCAGAACTGCTCAATCAAAAGTAAGCTTCAACTCTGTTAGTTGAATGGACAGAACAGAAAGAAGTTTCACAGAATGCTTCTGTGTAGTTTTTATTTGAAGATATCCCTTTTTCCACTATAGGCCCTTTAGCGCTAGGGATGTCAACTTGCAGTTTCTACAGAAACAGTTTTTCAGAACTGCTCAATCAAATGTTAGCTTCAAATCTGTTAGTTGAATGGACAGAACAGAAAGAAGTTTCACAGAATGCTTCTGTGTAGTTTTCATTTGAAGATATTCCTTTTTCCACTACAGGCCCCTTGGCGCTCTGAATGTTCTCTTACAGTTTCTACAGAAAGAGTGTTTCAGAACTGCTCAATCAAAAGTAATCTTCAGCTCTGTTAATTGAATGGACAGAACAGAAAGAAGTTTCACAGAATTCTTCTGTGTAGTTTTTATTTGAAGATATTCCCTTTTCCACTATATGCTCCTTAGCGCTCGGAATGTCAACTTGCAGTTTCTATTGAAAGAGTGTTTCAGAAATGCTCAATGAAAAGTCAGCTGTAAATCCGTTAGTTGAATCGACAGAACAGAAAGAAGTTTCACAGAACGCTTCTGTGTAGTTTTTATTTGGAGATATTTCTTTTTCCACAATGGGCCCCTTAGCGCTCAAAATGTCCACTTGCAGTTTCTACTGAAAGGGTGTTTCAGAACTGCTCATTCAAAATTAAGCTTCAACTCTGTTAGTTGAATGGACAGAACAGAAGGAAGTTTCACAAAATGGTTCTGCGTAGTTTTTATTTGAAGATGTCCCTTTTTCCACTATAAGCCCCTTAACGTTCAGATTGCCCACTTGCAGTTTCTACAGAAAGATTTTTTCAGAACTGCTCAATCAAAAGTAAGCTTCAACTCTTTTAGTTGTATGCACAGAACAGAAAGAAGTTTCACAGAATGCTTCTGTGTAGTTTTTATTTGGAGATATTTCTTTTTCCACTATAGGCCCCTTAGCCCTCCGAATGTCCACTTGCAGTTTCTACAGAATAGTTTCAGAACTACTCTATCAAAAGTAAGTTTCCCCTCTTTCAGTTGAATGCACAGAACAGAAGGGAGTTTCACAGAATGCCTCTGTGTTTTTTTTATTTGGTGATATCCTTTTTTCCACTTTAGGCCTCTTAGCCTTCCGAATGTCCGGATGCATTTTCTAGAGAAAGAGTGTTTCAGAACTGCTGAATGAAAAGAAAGGTTGAACTCTGTTAGTTGAATGCACAGATGAGAAAGAAGTTTCACAGAATGCTTCTGTGTAGTTTTTATTTGAAGATACTCCTTTTTCCACTATATGCCTCTTTTTCTCCGAATGTTCGCTGACAGTTTCTACAGAAAGTGTTTTTCATAACTGCTCAATCAAAAGTAAGGTTCAACTCTGTTAGTTGAAAGCACAGATCACAGAGAAGTTTCACAGAATGCTTCTGTGTACTTTTTATTTGAAGATATTCATTTTTCCATTATAGCCTTCTTAGTGCTCGTAATGTCCACTTGCAGTTTCTACAGAAAGAGAGTTTCAGAACTGCGCAATCAAAAGTAAGGTTCAACTCCCTTAGTTCAATGCACAGAGCAGAAAGGAGTTTCACTGAATAATTCTGTGTAGATTTCAATTGAAGATATTCCATTTTCCTCTATAGGCCTCTTAGAGCTCAGAATATCTGCTTGCAGTTTCTACAGAGAGTGTTTCAGAACTACTCAATCAACAGTAAGGTTCAACTCTGTTACTTGAATGCACGGATCAGAAAAAATTTCGCAGAATACTTCTGTGTAGTTTTTGTAAGATATCCCTTTTTCCACTTTAGGCCTCTTAGCCTTCCGAATATCCGCATGCATTTTCCACAGAAGGAGTGTTTCAGAACTGCTCAATCGAAAGAAATGTTCAACTCTGCTAGTTGAAAGCACAGATGAGAAGGAAGTTTCACAGAATGCTTCTGTGTAGTTTTTATCTGACGATATTCCTTTTTCCACTACAGGCCTCTTAGCTGTCCGAATATTCACTTGCAGTTTCTACAGAAAGCGTGTTTCAGAACTGCTCAATCAAAAGTAGTGTTCAACTCTGTTAGTTGAATGCACAGATCAGAAAGACGTTTCACAGAATGCTTCTTTCTAGTTTTTGTTTGAAGATATTCCTTTTTCCATTATAGGCTTCTTAGCGCTCCGAATGTCCACTTGCAGTTTTTATAGGAAGAGTGTTTCTGAACTGCTCAATCAAAAGTAAAGTTCAACTCCCTTAGTTGAATGCACAGAGCAGAAAGAAGTTTCACTGATTAGTTCTGTGTAGTTTTTATTTGAAGATATTTCTTTTTTCACTATAGGCCTCTCAGCGCTACGAATGTGCACTTCCATTTTATAGATAAAGCGTGTTTCAGAACTGCTCAATCAAAAGTAATGTTCAACTGTGTTAGTTGAATGCACAGATCAGAAAGAAGTTTCACAGAATGCTTCTGTGAAGTTTTTATTTGAAGATATTCCTTTTTCCTCTATAGGCCTCTCAGCTCTCCAAGAGTTCACTTGCAGTTTCTACAGAAAGAGTGTTTCAGAACTGCTGAATGAAAAGAAAGGTTGAACTCTGTTAGTTGAATGCACAGATCAGAAAGAAGTTTCACAGAATGCTTCTGTGTACTTTTTATTTGAAGACACACCTTTTCCACTGTAGGCCTCTTAGCTCTCCTAATGTCCACTTGCAGTTTCTACAGAAAGAGTGTTTCAGAAATGCTCAATCAAAAGTGAGGTTCAACTCTCTTGGTTCAATGCACAGATCAGAAGGAATTTTCATTGAATGCTTCTGTGTAGATTTTATTTGGAGATATTCCTTTTTCCTCTATAGGCCTCTTAGCGCTCAGATCATCTACTTGCAGTTTCTACAGAAAGAGTGTTTCAGAGCTGCTCAATCAAAAGTAAGGTTCAACTTTGTTAGTTGAATGCACAGATCAGAAGTTTTTTTCACTGAATATTTCTGTGTAGTTTTTATATGAAGATATCCCTTTTTCCACTTTAGGCCTCTAAGCCTTGTGAATATCCACAGGCAGTTTCTACAGAAAGAGTGTTTAAGAACTGCTCAATCAAAACTAAGGTTTAACTCTGTTAGTTCAATGCACAGATCTGAAAAATGTTTTGCAGAATGCTTCTGTGTATTTTTTATATGAAGATTTTCCTTTTTCCACTTTAGGCCTCTTAGCATTAGGAATATCCGCATGCATTTTCCACAGAAAGAGTGTTTCAGAACTGCTCAATCAAAAGAAAGGTTCAACTCTGTTACCTGAATTCACAGATCAGAAAGAAGTTTCACAGAATGCTTCTGTGTAGTTTTTATTTGGGTATAATCCTTTTTCCAATATAGGCTTCTTAGCGCTCCGAATGTCCACTTGCAGTTTCTACAGAAAGAGAGTTTCAGAACTGCTGAATCAAATGTGAAGTTCAACTCTCTTAGTTGAATGCACAGATAGGAAAGAAGTCTCACAGAATGCTTCTGTGTAGTTTTTATTGGAAGATATTCCTTTTTGCACTATAGGCCTCTTAGCGCTAAGAGTGTGCACTTGCAGTTTCTAGAGAAAGAGTGTTTCAGAAGTGCTCAATCAAAAGTAAAGTTCAATTCTGTTAGTTGAATGCGCAGATCAGAAAGAAGTTTCACAGAATGCTTCTGTGTACTTTTTAATTGAAGATATTCCTTTTTCCATTATAGGCTTCTTATCGCTCTGAATGTCCACTTGCAGTTTCTACAGAAAGAATGTTTCAGAACTGCTCAATCAAAACAAATGTTCAACTCTGCTAGTTGAAAGCACAGATGAGAAGGAAGTTTCACAGAATGCTTCTGTGTAGTTTTTATTAGACGATATTCCTTTTTCCACTTTAGGCCTCTTAGCCTTCCGAATGTCCGCATGCATTTTCTAAAGAAAGAGTGTTTCGGAACTGCTGAATGAAAAGAAAGGTTCAACTCTGTTAGTTGAAAGCACAGATCAGAAAGAAGTTTCACAGAATGCTTCTGTGTACTTTTTATTTGAAGATATTCCTTTTTCCACTATAGGCCTCTTAGCTCTCTGCATGTTCACTTGCAGTTTCTACAGAAAGAGTGTTTCAGAACTGCTCATCAAAAGTAATATTCAACTCTGTTAGTTGAATGCACAGATCAGAGAGAGGTTTCACAGAATGCTTCTGTGTAGTTTTTATTTGAAGACATTTCTTTTTCCTCGGTAGGCCTCTTAGCTCTCAGAACATGTACTTGCAGTTTCTACGGAAAGACTGTTTCAGAATTTCTCAATCAAAACTAAGGTTCAACTCTGTTAGTTGAATGCACAGATCAGAAGGAAGTTTCAGCAAATGCATTTGTTTAGTTTTTATTTGAAGATCTTCCTTTTTCCACGATTGGCCACATAGGGCTCCAAATGTCCACTTTCAGTTTATACAGAAAGAGTGTTTCAAAACTCCTCAATCAAAAGTAAGGTTCAACTCTGATAGTTGAATGCACAGATCAGAAAGAAGTTTCACAGAATGCTTCTGTGTTGTTTTATTTGAAGATATTCCTTTTTCCAAGATAGGCCTCTTAGCCCACCAAATGTCCACTTGCATTTTATACAGAAAGAGTGTTTCAATACTTCTGAATCAAAAGTAAGGCTCAGCTCTCTTAGTTGAATACACATATTAGAAAGAAGTTTCGCAGAGTGCTTCTGTGTAGTTTTTATTGCAAGATATTCCTTTTTCTACGATAGGCCTCAAATCACACGAAATGTCCACTTAAAGATCCTACAAATATAGTGTTTCAAAACTGCTCAGTCAGAAGTAAGTTTCAAATCTGTTAGTTGAATGCACAGGTCAGAAGGAAGTTTCAGCAAATGCTTCTGTGTAGTTTTTATTTGAATTTATTCCTTTTTCCACGATAGGCCTCATAGCGCTCCAAATGTCCACCTGCAGTTTATACTGAAAGAGTGTTTCGGAACTCCTCAATCAAAGGTAAGGTTCATATCTGTGAATTGAATGCAGAGATGAGAAAGTCGTTTCACAGAGTGCTTCTGTGTAGTTGTTATTTGAAGATATTCCTTTTTCCACTATTGGCCTCAAAGCGCTCCAAATGTCCACTTGCAGATTCTACAAATAGAGATATTAAAAACTTCGCAATCAAAAGTAAGGTTCAACTCTTTTAGTTGAATACACAGATCAGAAAGAAGTTTCGCAGAATGCTTCTGCGTAGTTTCTATTTCAAGATATTCCTTTTTCCATGATAGGCTTCAAAGCACACCAAACGTCCACTTGCAGATTCTACAAATACAGTGTTTCAAAACTGCTCAGTCAGAAGTAAGTTTCAACTCTGTTAGTTGAATGCACAGGTCAGAAGGAAGTTTCACCGAATGCTTCTGTGTAGTTTTTATTTGAAGATATTCCTTTTTCCACTATAGGCTTCAAAGCGCTCCAAATGTCATATTGCAGATTCTACAAATAGAGTGTTTAAAACTTATCAATCAAAAGTAAAGTTCAACTCTGCTAGTTGAATACACAGATGACAAAGAAGTTTCACAGAATGCTTCTGTGTAGTTTTTATTTGAAGATATTCCTTTTTTCACGGTAGGCCTCATAGCGCTCCAAATGTCCACGTGCAGTTTTTACAGAAAGAGTGTTTCAAAACTCCTCAATCAAAAGTAAGGTTCAACTCTGTTAGTTGAATGCACAGATCAGAAAGAACTTTCGCAGAATGCTTCCGTGTAGTTTTTATTTGAAGATATTCCTTTTTCCAACATAGGCCTCAAATTGCTCCAAATGCCAAGATGCAGTTTACACAGAAAGAGTGTTTCAAAACTGCTCCATCCAAAGTAAGGTTCAACTATGTTAGTTGAATGCACAGATCAGAAATAAATTTCACAGAATGTTTCTGTGTAGTTTTTATTTGAAAATATTCCTTTTTCCACGATAGGCTTCACAGCGCTCAAAATGTCCACTTGCAGTTTATAAAGAAGGAGTGTTTCAAAACTCCTCAATAAAAAGTAAGGTTCAACTCTGTTAGTTGAATGCACAGATGAGAAAGAAGTTTCACAGAATGCTTCCATGTAGTTTTTGGGGAAGATGATTCTTTTTCACCATAGGCCTCAATCATCTCCAAATGTCCACTTGCAGATTCTACAAATAGAGTGTTTCTAAACTGCTGAATCAAAACTAAGTTCAACTCTGTTAGTTGAATGCACAGATCAAAAGAAGTTTCACAGAATGCTTCTGCGTAGTTTTTATTTGAAGATATACCTTTTTCCACGTTGGGCCTCAAAGCGCTCCAAATGTCCACTTGCAATTTATACTGAAAGAGTGTTTCAAAACTCCTCAATAAAAAGTAAGGTTCAACTCTGTTGGTTGAATGCACAGATGACACAGAGGTTGCACAGAATCCTTCTGTGTAGTTTTTATTTGAAGACATTCCATTTTCCACGATAGGCCTCCAAGTGCTCCAAATATCCACCTGCAGTTTATACAGGAAGAGTCTTTCAAAACTCCTCAACCAAAGTAACGTTCAAATCCGTTAGTTGAATGTGCAGATCAGAAAGAAGTTTTGCAGAATGCTTCTGTGTGGTTTTTATTTGAAGATATTCCTTTTTCCACGGTAGGCCTCAAATCGCTCCAAGTGCCCACTTGCAGTTTATACAGAAAGAGTGTTTCAAAACTCCTCAATCAAAAGTAAGGTTCAACTCTGTTAGTTGAATGCACAGATCAGAAAGTAGTTTCACAGAATGCTTATGTGTACTTTTTATTTGAAGATATTTCTTTTTCCACGATAGGCCTCAAAACGCTCCAAATATCCACATGCAGATTCTAAAAATAGAGTGTTTAAAAACTGCTCAATCAAGAGTAAGGTTCAACTCTGTTAGTTGAATGCACAGATCAGAAATAAGTTTCACAGAATCCTTCTGTGTAGTTTTTATTTGAAGTTAATCCTTTTTCCACGTTTGGCCCCACAGCGCTCCTAATGTCCACTTGCAGTTTATGCAGAAAGAGTGGTGCAAAACTCCTCAATCAAAAGTAAGGTTCAACTCTCTTAGTTGAATGTACAGATCAGAAAGAAGTTTCGCAGAATGCTTCTGTGTAGTTTTTATTTGAAGATATTCCTTTTTCCACGATAGGCCTCATAGCGCTCCAAATGTCCACTTGCAGTTTATACAGAAAGAGTGGTTCAAAACTTCTCAATAAAAAGTAAGGTTCAACCCTCTTAGTTGAATGCACAGATCAGAAAGAAGTTTCACAGAATGCTTCTGTGTAATTTTTATTTGAAGATATTCCTTTTTCCACGATAGGACGCATAGCGCTCCAAATGTCCACTTGCAGTTTATACATAAAGGTGTTTCAATTTCCTCAATCAATGGTAAGGTTCAACTCTGTTAGTTGAATGCACAGATCTGAAAGAAGTTTCAGAGAATGCTTCTGTGTAGTTTTATTTGAAGATATTCATTTTTCCAGGATAGGCCTCTTAGCGCTCCAAGTGTCCACTTTCAGTTTACAGAGAAAGAGTTTTTAAAAACTCCTCAATCAAAAGTAAGTTTCACCTCTGATAGTTGAATGCACAGATCAGAAAGAAGTTTCACAGAATGCTTCTGTGTAGTTTTATTTGAAGATATTCTTTTTTCCAGGATATTCCTCTTAGCACACCAAATGTCCACTTGCAATTTATACAGAAAGAGTGTTTCAAAACTTTTCCATCAAAAGTAAGGCTCAGCTCTCTTAGTTGAATACACAGAGAAGAAAGAATTTTCGCAGAATGCTTCTGTGTAGTTTTTATTGCAAGATACTCCTTTTTCCACGATAGGCCTCAAACCGCTCCAAATGTCCACATGCAGTTTATACTGAAAGAGTGTTTCAAAAGTGCTCCATCAACAGTAAGGTTCAACTCTGATAGTTGAATGCACAGATCCTAAAGAACTTTCACAGAATGCTTCTGCATAGTTTTTATTTGCTAAAAATTCGTTTTTCCACGATAGGCCTCTGAGCGCTCCAAATGTCAACTTGCAGTTTGTACAGAAAGACTGCTACAAAACTTCTCAATCAAAAGTAAGGATCAAATCTCTTAGTTGAATGCACAGATCAGAAAGAAGTTTCACAGAATGCTTCTGTGTAGTTTTTATTTGAAGATATTCCTTTTTCCACTATAGGTCTCTTAGCGCCCCAAATGTCCACTTGCAGTATATAAAGAAAGAGTGTTTCAAAACTCCTCAATCAAAAGTAAGGTTGAACTCTCTTAGTTGGATGCACAGATAAGAAAGAAGTTTTGCAGAGTGCTTCTGTGCAGTTTTTATTTGAAGATATTCCTGTTTCCACGATAGGCCTCAAAGTGCTCCAAATGTCCACTTGCAGATTCTACAAATAGAGTGTTTCAAAACTGCTGAATCAAAAGTAAGGTACAACTCTGTTAGTTGAATGCACAGATCATAAAGAAGTTTCACAGAAAGCTTCTGTATAGTTTTTATTTGCAAAAAATTCATTTTTCAACGATCGGCCTCTTAGCGCTCCAATTGTCCACTTGCAGTTTTTACAGAAAGAGTGTTTCAAAACTCCTCAATCAAAAGTAAGGTTCAACTCTCTTAGTTGAATGCACAGATCTGAAAGGAGTTTCACAGAATGCTTCTGTGTAGTTTTTTTTTTGAAGATATTCCTTTTTCCACGATAGACTTCAAAGCGCTCCAAATGTCCATTTGCAGATTCTACAAATAGAGTGTTTCAAAAGTGCTCAAGCAAAAGTAAGGTTCAACTCTGTTAGTTGAATGCACAGATCAGAGGGAAGTTTCACCGAATGCTTCTGTGTAGTTTTTATTTGAAGTTATTGCTTTTTCCACGATAGGCCACATAGCGCTCCAAACGTCCACTTGCAGTTTATACAGAAAGAGTGTTTCGAAACTCTTAAGTCAAAAGTGTGGTTCAACTCTGTTAGTTGAATGCACAGATCAGACAGAAGTTTCACAGAATGCTTCTGTGTAGTTTTTATTTGAAGATATTCTTTTTCCACTACAAGCCTCAAAGTGCTCAAAATGTCCACTTGCAGATTCTACATATAGAGTGTTTAAAAAGTCAATCAAAAGTAAGATTCAAATCTGTTAGTTGAAAACACATATCAGAAATAAGTTTCACAGAATGCTTCTGTGTAGTTTTTATTTGAAGATATTCCTTTTTCCACGGTAGGCCTCATAGTGCTCAAAATGTCCACTTGCAGGTTTTACAGAAAGAGTGTTTCAAAACTCCTCAATCAAAAGTAAGGTTCAACTCCATTAGTTGAATGTACAGATCAGAAAGAAGGTTCACAGAATGCTTCTGTGTAGTTTAAAGATATTCCTTTTTCCACGATAGGCCTCAAAGCGCTCCAAATGTCCACTCGCAATATATGCAGAGTGTTTCAAAACTCCTCAGTCAAAAGTAGGCTTCAACTCTGTTAGTTGAATGCACAGATGAGAAAGACGTTTCACAGAATGCTTCCGTGTAGTTTGAGGGAAAGATGTTTCTTTTTTCACAATAGGCCTCAATGATCTCCAAATGTCCACTTGCAGATTCTACAAATAGAGTGTTTCCAAACTGCTCAATCAAAACTAAGGTTCAACTCTGTTAGTTGAATGCACAGATCAAAAGAAGTTTCACAGAATGCTTCTGTGTAGTTTTTATTTGAGGATATTCCTTTTTCCACATTGGGCCTCAAAGCGCTCCAAATGTCCACTTGCAATTTATACTGAAAGAGTGTTTCAAAACTCCTCAATCAAAAGTAAGGTTCAACTCTGTTAGTTGAAGGCACAGATGAGACAGAAGTTTCACAGAATGCTTCTGTGTAGTTTTTATTTGAAGATATTCCTTTTTCCATGATAGGCCTCCAAGTGCTCCAAATGTCCACTTGCAGTTTATACAGAAAGAGTGTTTTAAAACTGCTGAATCCAAACTAAGCTTCAACTGTGTTAGTTGAATACACAGATCAGAAAGTAGTTTCACAGAATGCTTCTGTGTAGTTTTCATTTGAAGATATTCCTTTTTCCATGGTAGGCCTCATAGCGCTCCAAATGTCCACTTGCAGTTTGCAGAAAGAGGGTTTCAAAACTCCTCAATCAAAAGTAAGGTTCAAATCTGTTAGTTGAATGCACAGATCAGAAAGAAGTTTCACAGAATGCTTCTGTGTAGTTTTTATTTGAAGATATTCCTTTTTCCATGATAGGCCTCAAAGTCCTCCAAATGCCCACTTGCAGTTTACACAGAAAGAGTGGTTCAAAACTGCCCCATCAAAAGTAAGCTTCAACTCTGTTAGTTGAATGCACAGATGAGAAAGAAGTTTCACAGAATGCTTCTGTGTAGTTTTTATTTGAAGATATTCCTTTTTCCACTGTAGGCCTCAAAATGCTCCAAATGTCCACTTGCAGATTCTACAAATAGAGTGTTTCAAAACTGTTCAATCAAGAGTAAGGTAAAACTCTGTTAGTTGAATGCACAGATCAGAAATAAGTTTCACGGAATAATTCTGTGTAGTTTTTCTTTGAAGTTATTCCTTGTTGCACTGTAGGCCCCACAGCGCTCCAAATATCCACTTGCAGTTTATACAGAAACAGTGTTTCAAAACTCCTCAATCAAAAGTAAGGTTCAACTCTCTTAGTTGAATGCACAGATCAGAAAGTAGTTTCACAGAATGCTTCTGTGTAGTTTTTGTTTGAAGATATATCTTTTTCCATGATATGCCGCATAGCGCTCCAAGTGTCCACTTGCAGTTTCTACTGAAAGAGTGTTTCAAAACTCCTCAATCAAAAGTAAGGTTCAACTCTGTTAGTTGAATGCACTTATCAGAAAGAAGTTTCACAGAATGCTTCTGTGTAGTTTTATTTGAAGATATTCTATTTTCCAGGACAGGCCTCTTAGCGCACCAAATGTCCACTGGCAGGTTATACAGAAAGAGTGTTTCAAAACTTCTCAACCAAAAGTAAGGCTCAGCTCTCTTAGTTGAATACACAGATGAGAAAGAAGTTTCACAGAGTGCTTCTGAGTAGTTTTTATTGCAAGATATTCCTTTTTCCACAATAGGCCTCAAAGCACACCAAATGTCCAGTTAAAGATTCTACAAATACAGTGTTTCAAAACTGCTTAGTCAGAAGTACAATTCAACTCTGTTACTTGAATGCAAAGGTCAGAAGGAAGTTTCACCGAATGCTTCTGTGTAGTTTTTATTTGAAATTATTCCTTTTTCCACATAGGCCTCATAGCGCTCCAAATATCCACTTGCAGTTTATACTGAAAGAGTGTTTCGAAACTCCTCAATCAAAAGTAAGGTTCATATCTGTTAGTTGATAGCACAGATGAGAAAGACGTTTCACAGAGTGCTTCTGTGTAGTTTTTATTTGAAGATATTCCTTTTTCCACTATAGGCCTCAAAGCGCTCCAAATGTCCAGTTGCAGATTCTACAAATAGAGTGATTAAAAACTTCTCAATGAAAAGTAAAGTTCAACTCTGTTAGTTGAATGCACAGATCAGAAATAAGTTTCATAGAATGCTTCTGTGTCATTTTTATTTGAAGTTATTCCTTTTTCCACGATAGGCCCCGCAGCGCTCCAAATGTCCACCTGCAGTTTATACAGAAAGAGTGGTGCAAATCTCCTCAATCAAAAGTAAGTTTCAACTCTCTTAGTTGAATGCACAGATCAGAAAGAAGTTTCGCAGAATGCTTCTGTGTAGTTTTTACTTGAAGATATTCCTTTTTAAATGAAAGGCCTCATAGCGCTCGAAATGTCCACTTGCAGTTTATACAGAAAGAGTGGTTCAAAACTCCTCAATCAAAAGTAAGGTTCAACTCTGTTAGTTGAATGCACAGATCAGAAAGAAGTTTCAGAGAATGCTTCTGTGTAGTTTTATTCGAAGATATTCATTTTTCCAGGATAGGCCTCTTAGCGCTCCAAATGTCCACTTTCAGTTTACACAGAGAGAGTGTTTCAAAACTCCTCAATCAAAAGTAATTTTCAACTCTGATAGTTGAATGCACAAATCAGAAAGAAGTTTCACAGAATGCTTCTGTGCAGTTTTATTTGAAGATATTCTTTTATCCAGGATAGGCCTCTTAGCACACCTAATATCCACTTGCAATTTATACAGAAAGAGTGTTTCAAAACTTCTCCATCAAAAGTAAGGCTCAGCGCTCTTAGTTGAATACATACAGCAGAAAGAAGTTTCGCAAAATGCTTCTGTGTTGTTTTTATTGCAAGATATTCCTTTTTCCACAATAGGCGTCAAAGCGCTCCAAATATCCACTTGCAGTTTATACAGAAAGAGTGTTTCAAAAGTGCTCCATCAACAGTAAGATTCAACTCTGTTAGTTTAATGCACGGACCATAAAGAACTTTCACAGAATGCTTCTGTATAGTTTTTGTTTGCTAAAAATTCGTTTTTCCACGATAGGCCTCTGAGCACTCCAAATGTCCACTGGCAGTTTGTACAGAAAGACTTCTTCAAAACTTCTCAATCAAAAGTGAGGCTCAACTCTCTTAGTTGAATGCACAGATCAGAAAGAAGTTTCACAGAATGCTTCTGTGTAGTTTTTATTTGAAAATATTCCTTTTTCCACTATAGGTCTCTTAGCGCTCCAAATGTCCACTTGCAGTTTATAAAGAAAGAGTGTTTCAAAACTCCTCAATCAAAAGTAAGGTTGAACTCTGTTAGTTGAATGCACAGATCAGAAAGAAGTTTTGCAGAGTGCTTCTGTGTAGTTTTTATTTGAAGATATTCCTTTTTCCACGATAGGCCTCAAAGTGCTCCAAATGTCCACTTGCAGATTCTACAAATAGAGTGATTCAAAACTGCTCAATCAAAAGTAAGGTTCAACTCTGTTAGTTGAATACACAGATCAAAGAATTGTGGAATGCTTCATTAGTTTTATTTGAATTTTTTTTCCACGATAGCTCAAAGCCCAAATGAATGCATTAAAAAAGTTTCAAAACTGCTCCATGAAAAGTAAGGTTCAACTCTGTTAGTTGAATGCGCAGATTGGAAATAAGTTTCAGAGAATGCTTCTGTGTTGTTTTTATTTGAAAGTATTCCTTTTTCCACGATAGGCTTCACAGCGCTCAAAATGTCCACTTGCAGTTTTTACAGAAAGAGTGTTTCAAAACTCCTCAAGCAAAAGTAAGGTTCAACCCTGCTAGTTGAATGCAGAGATGAGAAAGAAGTTTCACAGAATGCTTCAGTGTAGTTTCAGGGGAAGATGTTTCTTTTTTCACCATAGGACTCAATGATCTCCAAATGTCCACTTGCAGATTCTACAAATAGAGTGTTTCAAAACTGCTCAATCAAAAGTAGGGTTCAACTCTGTTAGTTGAATGCAGAGATCAGAAAGAAGTTTCACAGAATGCTTCTGTGTACTTTTTATTTGAAGATAATCCTTTTTCCACGATAGGCTGCATAGCGCTCTAAAAGTCCACTTGCAGTTTATACATAAAGAGTGTTTCATATCTTCTCAATCAAAAGAAAGGTTCAACTATGTTAGTTGAATGTACAGATGAGACAGAAGTTTCACAGAATGCTTCTGTGTAGTTTTTATTTGAAGATATTCCTTTTTCCATGGAAGGCCTCATAGCGCTCCAAATGTCCACTTGCAGTTTATACAGAAAGAGGGTTTCAATACTCCTCAGACAAAAGTAAGGTTCACCTCCGTTAGTTGAATGTACAGATCAGAAAGAAGTTTCACACAATGCTACTGTGTAGTTTTTATTTGAAGATATTCCTTTTTCCAAGGTAGGCCTCAAAGCGCCCCAAATTTTCACTTGCAGTTTATACAGAAAGAGTCTCTCAAAACTCCTCAGCCAAAGTAAGGTTTAAATCTGTTAGTTGAATGTGCAGATCAGAAAGAAGTTTTATAGAATGCTTCTGTGTAGTTTTTATTTGAAGATATTCCTTTTTCCACGATAGGCCTCAAAGCGCTCCAAATGCCCACTTGCAGTTTACACAGAAAGAGTGCTTCAAAACTCCTCTATCAAAAGTAAGGTTCAACTCTGATAGTTGGATGCACAGATAAGAAAGAAATTCCGCAGAATGCTTCTGTGTCATTTTTATTTGAAGCTATTCCTCTTTCCATGATTGCCCTCAAGCGCTCCAAATGCCCACTTGCTGTTTATAGAAAAAGAGTGTTTCAAAACAGCTCCATCAAAAGTAAGGTTCAACTCTGTTAGTTGAATGCACAGATCACAAAGGAGTTTCACAGAATGCTTCTGTGTAGTTTTTATTTGAAGATATTCTTTTTTCCACAATAGGCCTCACAGCCCTCCAAATGTCCACTTGCAGTTTATTGAGAAAGAGTGTTTCAATACTCCTCAATCAAAAGTAAGGTTCAACTCTGTTAGTTACTTGTACAGATCACAAAGAAGTTTCACAGAATGCTTCCGTGTAGTTTTAGGGGAAGATAATTTTTTTCACCATAGGCCTTCATGATCTCCAAATCTCCACTTGCAGATTCTACAAATAGAGTGTTTCAAAACTGCTCAATCAAAAGTAAGGTTCAACTGCGCTAGTTGAATGCCCAGAACAGAAAGACTTTTCACAGAATGCTTCCTTGAAGTTTTTAGGGGAAGATAATACGTTTTTCACCGTAGGCCTCAATGTTCTCCAAATGTGCACTTGCAGATTCTACAAATGGAGTGTTTCAAAACTGCACAATCAAAAGTAACGTTCCACTAGGTTAGTTGAATGCAGAGATCAGAAAGAAGTTTCACAGAATGCTTCTGTGTAGTCTTTATTTTAAGATATTCCTTTTTCCACGATAGGCCTCAAAGCGCTCCAAATGTCCACTTTCAGTTTATACAGAAACAGTGTTTTAAAACTGCTCCATCAAAAGTAAGCTTCAACTCTGTTAATTGAATGCAGAGATCAGAAAGAAGTTTCACATTATGCTTCCGTGTAGGTTTTACGGGAAGGTATTTCTTTTTTCACCATAGGCCTCCAGGTTCTCCAAATGTCCACATGCAGATTCTACAAAAAGAGTGTTTCAAAACTGCTCAATCAAAAGTAAGGTTCCACTCTGTTAGTTGAATGCACAGATCAGAAAGAAGTTTCAAAGACTGCTTCAGTGTAGTTTTTATTTGAAGATATTCCTTTTTCCACGATAGGCCTCAAAGCGCACGAAATGTCCACTTGCAGTTCTTACAGAAAGAGTGTTTCCAAACTCATCAATCAAAAGTAAGGTTCAAATCTGTTTGTTGAATGCAAAGATCAGAAAGAAGTTTCACAGAATTCTTCTGCGTAGTTTTTATTTGAAGATATTCCTTTTTCCACGATAGGCCTCAAAGCGCTAAAAATGTCCACTTGCAGATTCTACAAATAGAGTGCTTCAAAACTGCTCAAATTAAGGTTCAACTCTGTTAGTTGAATGCACAGATCAGAAAGAAGTTTCACAGAATGCTGCTGTGTAGTTTTTATTTGAAGATATTCCTTTTTCCACGATGGGCCACCAAGCTCTCCAAATGTTCACTTGCAACTTATACAGAAAGAGTGTTTCAAAACTCCTCTATCAAAAGTAGGGTTCAACTCTGTTAGTTGAATGCAGAGATGAGAAAGAAGTTTCACAGAATGCTTCCGTGTAGTTTTTAGGGGAAGATATTTTTTTTTTCACCGTAGGCCCCAATGTTCTCCAAATATCCACTTGCTGATACTGCAAATAGAGTGTTTCAAAACTGCTCAATGAAAAGTAAGATTCAACTCTGTTAGTTGAATGCACAGATCAGAAAGAAGTTTCACAGAATGCTTCTGTGTAGTTTTTATTTGAAGATATTCCTTTTTCCACAATAGGCCGCATGGCGCTCCAAATGTCCACTTGCAGTTTCTACAGAAAGTGTTTCAAAATTCCTCCATCAAAAGTAAGATTCAACTCTGTTAGTTGAATGCACAGATCAGAAAGAAGTTTCACAGAATTCCTCTGTGTAGTTTTTATTTGAAGATATTCCATTTTCCACGATAGGCCTTAAAGTGCTCCAAATGTCCATTGCAATTTATACAGACAGAGTGTTTCAAAACTCCTCAATTGAAAGTAAGGTGCCAATCTGTTAGGTGAATGCACAGGTCAGAAAGAAGTTTCACAGAATGCTTCTGTTTAGTTTTTATTTGAAGATATTCCTTTTTCCACTATCGGCCTCAAAGCGCTCCAAATGTCCACTTGCAATTGATACAGAAAGAGTGTTTCAAAACTCCTCAATCAAAAGTAAGGTTCAACCCAGTTAGTTGAATGCACTGATCTGAAAGAAGTTTCACAGAATGCTTCTGCGGAGTTTTTATTTGAAGATATTCCTTTTTCTGCGACGGGGCTCAATGCGCTCCAAATGTCCACTTGAGGTTTATACAGAAAGAGTTTTTGAAAACTGCTCCATAAAAGGTAAAGTTCAACTCTGTTAGTTTAATGCACAGATCAGAAAGATGTTTCAAAGAATGCTTCTGTGCAGTTTTTATTTGAAGATATTCCTTTTCCCATTATGGGCCTCAAAGCGCTCTAAATGTCCAGTTGCAATTTATAAAGAAAGAGTGTGTCAAAACTCCTCAATCAAAAGTAAGGTTCAAATCTGTTAGTTGAATGCACTTATCAGAAAGAAGTTTCAGAGAATGCTTCCATGTAGTTTATAGGGGAAGGTATTTTTTTTTTCACCATAGGCCTCAAAGTTCTCCAAATGTCCACTTGCAGATTCTACAAATAGAGTGTTTCAAAACAACTCAATCAAAAGTCAGGTTCAACTCCATTAGTTGAATGCACAGATCAGAAGGAAGTTTCACGGAATGCTTCCGTGCAGTTTTTATGGGAAAATATTTCGTTTTTCACTGTAGGCCGCATTGTTCTCAAATTGTCCACTTGCAGTTTATACAGAAAGAGTGTTTCAAAACTGCTCCATCAAAAGTAAGGTTCAACTCTGTTACTTGAATGCACAGATCAGAAAGAAGTTTCACAGAATGCTTCCGTGTAGTTTTTAGGGGAAGATATTTCTTTTTTCACCATAGGCCTCAATATTCTCCAGATGTCCACTTGCAGAATCTACAAATAGAGTGTTTCAAAACTGCTCAATCAAAAGCAAGGTTCAACTCTGTTAGTTGAATGCACAGATGAGAAAGAAGTTTCACAGAATGCTTCTGTGTAGTTTTTATATGAAGATATTCCTTTTTCCAAGATGGGACTCAAAGCGCTGCGAATGCCCACCTGCAATTTATACAGAAAGAGGGTTTCTAAACTCCTCAATCAAAAGTAAGGTTCAAGTCTGTTAGTTGAATGCACATATCAGAAAGAAGTTTCACAGAATGCTTCCGTGTACTTTACGGGGGAAGATATTTCTTTTTTCACCATAGGCCTCAATGTTCTCCAAATGTGTACTTGCAGATTCTACAAATAGAGTGTTTCAAAACAACTCAATCAAAAGTCAGGTTCAACTTTGTTAGTTGAATGCACAGATCAGAAAGAAGTTTCACGGAATGCTTCCGTGCAGTTTTTAGGGGAAAATATTTAGTTTTTCACCGTAGGCCTCAATATTCTCCAATTGTCCACTTGCAGTTTATACAGAAAGAGTGTTTCAAAACTGCTCCATCAAAAGTAAGGTTCAACTCTGTTACTTGAATTCACAGATCAGAAAGAAGTTTCACAGAACGCTTCTGTGTAGTTTTCATTTGTATATATTGCTTTTTCCACAATAGGTCGCAAAGCGCTAAAAATGTCCACTTGCAGATTCTACAAATAGAGTGTTTCAAAACTCCTCAATAAAAGTCAGAATCAACTCGGTTATTTGAAGGCACAGATCAGATAGAAGTTTCACAATGCTTTCGTGTAGTGTTTGTTTGAAGATATACCATTTTCCACGATAGGCCTCCAAGCCCTCCAAATGTCCACTTGCAGTTTATACAGAAACAGTGTTTCAAAACTGCTCAATCAAAATTAAGGTTCAACTCAGTTAATTTAATCCACAGATCAGAAAGATGTTTCACAGAATGCTTCCGTGCAGTTTTTAGGAGAAGATATTTCATTTTTCACCGTAGGCGTCAATGTTCTCCAAATGTCCACTTGCAGTTTACACAGAAAGAGTGTTCCAAAACTGCTCAATCAATAGTAAGGTTCAACTCCGTTAGTTGAATGCACAGATCAGAAAGAAGTTTCACAGAATGCTTCCGTGAAGTTTTTAGGGGAACATATTTCGTTTTTCACCATAGGCCTCAAGGTTCTCAAATGTCCACGTGCAGATTGTACAAAAAGAGTGTTTCAAAGCTGCTCAATGAAAAGTAAGTTTCAACACTGTTAGTTGAATGCACAGATCAGAAAGAAGTTTCACAGAATGCTTCCGTGTAGTTTTTATTTGAAGATATAACTTTTTCCACGATAGACCTCAAAGCGCTCCAAATGTCCACTTGCAGTTTTTACAGAAAGACAGTTTCAAAACTCTTCAATCAAAAGTAACGTTAAAATCTGTTAGTTGCATGCACAGATCAGAAAGAAGGTTCACAGAAAGCTTCTGTGTAGTTTTTATTTGAAGATATTCCTTTTTGCACGATAGGCCTCAAAGTGCTCCAAATATCCCCTTGCAGTTTGTACAAAAAGAGTCTTTAAAACCTGCCCCATCAAAAGTAAGGTTCAACTCTGTTAGTTGAATGCACAGATGAGAAATAAGTTTCACAGAATGCTTCCGTGTAGTTTTTAGGGGAAGATATTTCGTTTTTCACCATAGGCATCAATGTTCTCCAAATGTCCACTGGCTGATTGTACAAATAGAGTGTTTTAAAGTTGCTCAATCAAAAGTAAGGTTCAACTCTGTTAGTTGAATGCACAGATCAGAAAGAAGTTTCACAGAATGCTTCCGTGTAGTTTTTATTTGAAGATATTCCTTTTTCCGTGAAAGACTTCAAAGCGCTCCAAATGTCCCCTTGCAGGTTATACAGAAAAAGTGATTCAAAACTACTCAATCAAAAGTAAGTTTAAACTCAGTTAGTTGAATGCACAGATCAGAAAGGAGTTTCACAGAATGCTTCTGTGTATTTTTTCGGGGAAGTTACTTCTTTTTTCACCATCGACCTCAATGTTCTCCAAATGTCCACTTGCAGATTCTACAAAAAGAGTATTTCAAAACTGCTCAATCAAAAGTAAGGTTCAACTCTGTTAATTGAATGCACAGATGAGAAAGAAGTTTCACAGAATGCTTCTGTGTAGTTTTTATTTGAAGATATTCCGTTTTCAACAATAGGCCTCAAAGCACTCCAAATGTCCACTTGCAGTTTATACAGAAAGAGTGTTTCAAAACTGCTCCATCAAAAGTAAGGTTCGACTCTGTTAGTTGAATGCACAGCTCAGAAAGAAGTTTCACAGAATGCTTCCATGTAGATTTAGGGGAAGATATGTCTTTTTGCACCACAGGCCTCAATGTTCTCCAAATGTCCACTTGCAGATTCTACAAATAGAGAGTTTCAAAACTGCTCAATCAAAAGTAAGGTCCACCTACGTTATTTGAATGCACAGATCAGAAAGAAGTTTCACAGAATGCTTCCCTGTAGTTTTTAGGGGAAAATATTTCGTTTTTCACCATAGGCCTCAATGTTCTCTAATGTCCAAATGCAGATTGTACAAATAGAGTTTTTCAATACTGCTCAATCAAAAGTAAGGTTCAACTCTGTTAGTTGAATGCACAGATCAGAAAGAAGTTTCACAGAATGCTTCCGTGTAGTTTTTAGGAGAAGATATTTCTTTTTTCACCATAAGCCTCAATGTTCTCCAAATGTGCACTTGCAGATTCTACAAATAGAGTGTTTCAAAACTCCTCAATCAAAAGTAAGGTTCAACTCCATTAGTTGAATCCACAGATCAGAAAGAAGTTTCACAGAATGCTTCGTGCAGGTTTAGGGGAAAATATTTCTGTTTTCACCGTAGGCCTCAATGTTCTCCAAATGTCCACTTGCAGTTTATACAGAAAGAGTTTTTCAAAACTGCTCAATCAAAAGTAAGGTTGAACTCTGTTTGTTGAATCCACAGATCAGAAAGAAGTTTCACAGAATGCTTCCGTGTAGTTTTTAGGGGAAGATATTCTTTTTTCACCATAGGCCTCAATATTCTCCAAATGTCCACTTGCAGATTGTACAAATAGAGTGTTTCAAAACTGCTCAATCAAAAGTAAGGTTCAACTCTGTTAGTTGAACACAGAGATCAGAACGAAGTTTCACAGAATGCTTCTGTTTAGTTTTTATTTAAAGATATTCCTTTTTCCACGATAGGCCTCAAAGCGCTCCAAATGTCCACTTGCAGTTTATACAGAAAGAGTGTTTCAAAACTGCTCAATCAAAAGTAAGGTTAAACTCTGTTAGTTGAATGCACAGATCAGAAAGAAGTTTCACAGAATGCTTCTGTGTGGTTTTTATTTGAAGATATTCCTTTTTCCACGATAGGCCTCAAAGCGCTCCTAATGTCCACTTGCAGTTTATTCAGAAAGAGGGTTTGAAAACTGCTCCATCAAAAGTAAGGTTCAACTCTGTTAGTTCAATGCACAGATCAGAAAGGAGTTTCACAGAATGCTTCCATGTAGTTTTTAGGGGAAGATATTTCTTCTTTCTCCATAGGCCTCAAAGCACTCCAAATGTCCACTTGCAGTTTATACAGAACGAGTGTTTCAAAACTGCTCCATTAAAAGTAAAGTTCAGCTCTATTAGTTGAATGCAGAAATCAGAAAGAAGTTTCACAGAATGCTTCCGTTTAGTTTTTATGGCAAGATATTTCTTTTTTCTCCATAGGCCTCAATGTTCTCCAAATGTCCACTTGCAGATTCTACAAAAAGAGTGTTTCAAAAGTGCTCCATCAAAAGAAATGTTCTACTCAGTTAGACGAATGTACAGAGAAAGTAGTTTCACAGAATGATTCTGTGTAGTTTTCAGGTGAAAATATTTCCTTTTACACCATGTGCCTCAATATTCTCCAACTTTCCTCTTGCATATTCCACAAAAAGAGTGTTTCAAAACAGCTCAATCAAAAGAAAGGTTCAACTCAGTGAGATGTATGCACACATCAGAAAGTACTTTCACAGAATGCTTCTGTGTAGTTTTTATTTGAAGATATACCTTTTTCCACAATAGGCCTCCGAGCACTCCAAATGTCCACTTGCAGATTCTACAAAAAGAGTGTTTCAAAACTGCTCAGTCAAAAGAAAGGTTCTACTTTGTGAGATGAATGAACAGAATAGAAAGAAGTTTCACAGAATACTTCCTTGAAGTTTTTAGAGGAAGATATTTAGTTTTTCACCCTAGGCCTCAAGGTTCTCCAAATATCCACTTGCAGATTCTACAAATAGAGTGTTTCAAAACTGCTCAATCAAAACTAAGTTTAATCTCTGTTAGTTGAATGCCCAGATCAGAGAGAAGTTTCACAGAATGCTTCCATGTAGTTTTTATGGGAAGATATTTCTTTTTTCACCGTAGGCCTGAATGTTCTCCAAATGTCCAATTGCAGATTCTACTAAAAGAGTGTTTCAAAATAGCTCAATCAAAAGTAAGTTTCAACTCTGTTAGTTGAATGCACAGATGAGAAAGCAGTTTCACGGAATGCTTTTGTGTAGTTTTTACTTGAAGATATTCCTTTTTCCGCGATAGGCCTCAAAGCTCTCCTAATGTCCACTTCCAGTCTATACAGAATGAGTGTTTCAAAACTACCCAATCAAAAGAAAGCTTCTACACTGTGAGATGAATGCAGAGAATGGAAAGTAATTTCACAGAAGTATTCTGTGTAGTTTTTACTTGAAGATATTTCATTTTTCAGCATAGGCCTCAAGGATCTCCAAATGTCCACTTGCAGATTCTACAAAAAGAGTGTTTCAAATCAGCTGAATCAAAGGAAAGGTTCAGCTCAGTGAGATGAATGCACAGATCAGAAAGTAGTTTCACAGAATGCTTCTGTGTAGTTTTTATTTGAAGATATAACTTTTCCCACGATAGGCCCCAAAGCGCTCCAAATGTCCACTTGCAGATTCTACAAATAGAGTGTTTCAAAACTGCTCAGTCAAAAGAAAGGTTCTACTTTGTGAGATGAATGAACAGAATAGAAAGAAGTTCCACAGCATGCTTCTGTGTAGTTTTTTTGGGAAGATATTTAGTTTTTCACCGTAGGCCTCAAGGTTCTCCAAATATCCACTTGCAGATTCTACAAAAAGAGTGTTTCAAAACTGCTCAATCAAAAGTAAGTTTCAACTATGTTATTTGAATGCACAGATTAGTAAGAAGTTTCACAGAATATTTCCATGTAGTTTTTAGTGGAAGATATTTCATTTTTCACCATAGGCCTCAATGTTCTCCAAAAGTCCACTTGCAGATTCTACAAATAGAGTATTTCAAAACAGCTCAATCAAAACTAATGTTAAACTCTGTTACTTGAATGCACAGTTCAGAAAGAAGTTCCACAGAATGCTTCCATGTAGTTTTCATGGGAGGATATTTCTTTTTTCACTATAGGCCTGAATGTTCTCCAAATGTCCACCTGCAGATTCTACAAAAAGTGTGTTTCAAAACTGCTCAATCAAAAGTAACGTTCAACTCTGTTAGTTGAATGCACAGATCAGAGAGAAGTTTCACAGAATGCTTCTGTGTAGCTTTTATTTGAAGATATTCCTTTTTCCATGATAGGCCTCAAACCTCTCCAAATGTCCCCTTCCAGTTTATACAGAAAGAGTGCTTCAAAACTATCCAATCAAAAGAAAGGTTCAACACTGTGAGATGTATATAGAGAATAGAAAGTAATTTCAGAGAAGTATTCTGTGTAGTTTTTACTTGAAGATATTTCGTTTTTCACCATAGGCCTCAAAGATCTCCAAATGTCCACTTGCAGATTCCACAAAAAGAGTGTTTGAAAACTGCTCCATCAGAAGAAGTGTTCTACTCTGTTAGATGAATGCACAGATCAGAAAGTAGTTTCACAGAATGCCTCTGTGTAGTTTTAAGGGGAAGATATTGCGTTTTACACCGTATGCCTCAATATCCCCTTGCAGATTCTACAAAAAGAGTGTTGCAAAACAGCTCAATCAAAAGAAAGGTTCAACTCAGTGAGATGAATGCACAGATCAGAAAGTAGTTTCAGAGAATCCTTCTGTGTAGTTTTTGTTTGAAGATATAACTTTTTCCACAATAGCCCTCAAAGCACTCCAAATGTCCACTTTCAGATTCTACAAAAAGAAGGTTTCAAAACTGCTCAGTCAAAAGAAAGGTTCTACTTTGTGAGATGAATGAACAGAATACAAAGGAGTTGCACAGAATGCATCTGTGTAGTTTTTATTGGAAGATATTTCGTTTTTCACCATTGGCCTCAAGGTTCTTCAAATGTCCACTTGCAGATTCTACAAATAGAGTGTTTCAAAACTGCTCAATGAAAACGAAGGTTAAACTCTGTTAGTTGAATGCACAGATCAGAAAGAAGTTTCACAGAATGCGTCCGTGTAGTTTTTATGGGAAGATATTTGTTTTTTCACCGTAGGCCTGAATGTTCTCCATATGTCCACTTGCAGATTCTACAAAAAGAGTGTTTCAAAACTGCTCAATCAAAAGTAAGGTTAAACTCTGTTAGTTGAATGCACTGATCAGAAAGAAGTTTCACAGAATGCTTCTGTGTATTTTTTATTTGAAGATATTCCTTTTTCCACGATAGGCCTCAAAGCTCTCCAAATGTCCACTTGCAGTTTATACAGAAAGAGTGTTTCAAAATTGCCCAATCAAAAGAAAGGTTCAACACTGTGAGATGAATGCAGAGAATACAAAGAAATTTCACAGAAGTATTCTGTGTAGTTTTTACTTAATGATATTTCGTTTTTCTCCATAGGCTTCAAAGATCTCCAAATGTTCACTTGCAGATTCTTCAAAATGTGTGCTTCAAAACTGCTCCATCGAAAGAAGGGTTCTACTCTGCTTGATGAATGCACAGATCAGAAAGTAGTTTCACAGAATCCTTTTGTGTAGTTTTAAGGGGAAGATATTTCGTTTTACACTGTATGCCTCAATATTCTCCAAATATCCCCTTGCAGATTCTACAAAAAGAGTGCTTCAAAACTGCTCAATCAAAAGAAAGTTTCAACTCAGAGAGATGAATGCACAGATCAGAAAGTAGTTTCACAGAATGCTTCAGTGTAGTTTTTATCTGAAGACATACCTTTTTCCACGATAGGCCACAAAGCGCTCCAAGTGTCCACTTGTAGATTGTACAAAAAGAGTGTTTCAAAACTGCTCAGTCAAAATAAAGGTTCTACTTTGTGAGATGAGTGAACAGAATAGAAAGAAGCTTCACAGAATGCTTCTGTGTCGTTTTTATGGAAAGACATTTCGTTTTTCACCATAGGCCTCAAGGTTCTCCAAATGTCCACTTGCAGATTCTACAAATAGAGTGTTTCAAAACTGCTCAATCAAAATTAATGTTCAACTGTGTTAGTTCAATGCACAGAGCAGAAAGAAGTTTCACAGAATGCTTCCGCATAGTTTTTAGGGGAAGATATTTCATTTTTCACCATAGGCCTCAATGTTCTCCAATTGTCCACTTGCAGATTCTAAAAATAGAGTGTTTCAAAACTGCTCAATGAAAAGTATGGTTAAACTCTGTTAGTTGAATGCACAGATCAGAAAGTAGTTTCACAGAATGCTTCTGTGTAGTTTTAAGGGAAGATATTTCGTTTTACACCATATGCTTCAATATTCTCCAAATATCCTTGCAGATTCCACAAAAAGAGGGTTTCACTGGAAAACATCATTCTCAGTAAACTGTCGCAAGGAGAAAAAACCAAACACCGCATGTTCTCACTCATAGGTGGGAATTGAACAATGAGAACTCATGGACACAGGAAGGGGAACATCACACTCTGGGGACTGTTGTGGGGTTGGGGGAGGGGGGGAGGGACAGCATTGGGAGATATACCTAATGCTAAATGACGAGTTAATGGGTGCAGGAAATCAACGTGGCACATGGATACATATGTAACAAACCTGCACATTGTTCACATGTACCCTAAAACCTAAAGTATACTAATAAAAAAAAAAGCTTCCAAACATTAAAAAAAAAAAGAGTGTTTCAAAACAGCTCAATCAAAAGAAAGTTTCAACTCAGTGAGATGAATGCACAGATCAGAAAGTAGTTTCACAGAATGCTTCTGTGTAGTTTTTATTTGAAGATATACCTTTTTCCACGACAGGCCTCAAAGAGCTCCAAATGTCCACCTGCAGATTCTGCAAAAAGTGTTTTTCAAAACGGCCCAGTCAAAGAAAATGTCCTACTTTGTGAGATGAATGAACAGAATACAAAGGAGTTTCACAGAATGCTTCTGTGTAGTTTTTATGGGAAGATATTTCATTTTTCACTGTAGGCCTCAAGTTTCTCCAAATGTCCACTGGCAGATTCTACAAATAGAGTGTTTCAAAACTGCTCAATCAAAAGTAAGGTTGAACTGAGTTAGTTGAATGCACAGAGCAGAAAGAAGTCTCACAGAATGCTTCCGTGTAGTTTTTAGGGGAAGATATTTCGTTTTACACCATATTTCTCAATATTCTCCAAATATCCCCTTGCAGATTCCACAAAAAGAGTGTTTCAAAACAGCTCAATCAAAAGAAAGGTTCAACTCAGTGAGATGAATTCACAGATCAGAAAGAAGTTTCACAGAATGCTTCCGTGTAGTTTTGAGCGGAAGATATTTCGTTTTTCACCGTAGGCCTCAATGTTCTCCAAATGTCCACTTGCAGATTCTACAAATAGAGTGTTTTAAAACTGCTCAATCAAAATTAAGGTTAAATTCTGTTAATTGAATGCACAGATCAGAAAGAAGTTTCACCGTAGGCCTCAATGTTCTCCAAATGTCCACTTGCAGATTCTACAAATAGAGTGTTTCAAAACTGCTCAATCAAAACTAAGGTTCAACTCTGTTAGTTGAATGCACAGATCAGAAAGAAGTTTCACAGAATGTTTCCATGTAGTTTCTATGGGAAGATATTTCTTTTTTCACCATAGACCTGAATGTTCTCCAAATGTCCACTTGCAGATTCTACAAAAAGAGTGTTTCAAAACTGCTCAATCAAAAATAAGGTTCAACTCTGTTAGTTGAATGCACAGATCAGAAAGAAGTTTCACAGAATGCTTCTGTGTATTTTTTAGGGGAAGATATTTCGTTTTTCCCCATAGGCCTCAATGTTCTCAAATTTCCACTTGTAGATTCTACAAATAGAGTGTTTCAAAACTGCTCAATCAAAATTAAGGTTCTACTCCAGGAGATGAATGCACAGAACAGAAAGAAGTTTCACAGAATGCTTATGTATAGTTTTAATGCGAAGATATTTCGTTTTTCACCATAGGCCTCAAAATTCTCCAAATATCCACTTGCAGATTCTACAAAAAGAGTGTTTCAAAACAGCTCAATCAAAAGAAAGATTCAACTCAGTGAGATGAATGCACAGATCAGAAAGAAGTCTAACAGAATGCTTCTGTGTAGTTTTTGTTTGAAGACATTCCTTTTTCCAGGATAGGCCTCAAAGCGCTCCGAATGTCCACTTGCAGATTCTACAAAAAGAGAGTTTAAAAACTGCGCAATCAAAAGAAAGTTTCTACTCTCCGAGATGAATGAACAGAATAGAAAGAAGTTTCACAGAATGTTTCTGTGTAGTTTTTAGGGAAGATATTTCGTTATTCACCGTAGGCCTCAATGTTCTGCAAATGTCCACTTACAGATTCTACAGAAATAGTGTTTCAAAACTGCTCAATCAAAAGTAATGTTCAAATCTGTTAGATGAATGCACAGATCAGAAAGTAGTTTCACAGAATGCTTCCATTTGCTTTTTATGGAAAGATATTTGTTTTTTTACCGTAAGCCTCAATGCTCTAGAAATGTCCAATTGCAGATTCTATGAAAAGCCTGTTTCAAAGCTGCACAATCAAACGAAATGTTCCAATCTCTGAGATTAATGCACTGTTCATAAAGAAGTTTCACAGGTTACTTCTGTGTTGTTTATATTTGAAGATATTCCATTTTCCAAGATAGGCCTCAAGCGCTCCAAATGTCCACTGGCAGTTTATACACAAAGAGTGTTTCAAAACTGCTCAATCTAAAGAAAGGTTCAACTCTGTGAGATGAATGCAGAGAATGGAAAGAATTTTCACAGAAGTATTCTGTGTAGTTTTTACCTGAAGATATTTCGTTTTTCACTATCGGCCTCAAAGATCTCCAAATGTCCACTTGAAGATTCTACAAAAAGAGCATTTCAAAACTGCTCAATCAAAAGAAAGGTTCTACTCTTTTACATGAATGCACATATCTGAAAGAAGATTCGCAGAATGCTTCTGTGTAGGTTTAATTGGAAGATATTTCGTTTTTCACCGTATGCCTCAGTGTTCTCCAAATATCCACTTGCAGATTCTACAAAAAGAGTGTTTAAAAACAGCTAAATGAAAAGAAAGGTTCACCTCAGTGACTTGAATGCACAGATCAGAAAGGAGTTTCACATAATGCTTTTGTGTAGTTTTTATTTGAAGATATTCCTTTTTCCACGATAAGCCTCAAAGCACTCCAAATGGCCACTTGTAGATTCTACAAAAAGAGTGTTTCAAAACAGCTCAATCAAAAGAAGGTTTTACTCTTTGTGATGAATGAACAGAACAGAAAGATGTTTCGCAGAATGCTTCTGTGTAGTTTTTATGGGAATATATTTTGTTTTTCACCGTAGGCCTCAATGTTCTCCAAATGTCCACTTGCAGATTCTACAAAAAGAGTGTTTCAAAATTGCTCAAACAAAAGTAAGGTTCAACTCTGTTAGATGAATGCAAAGATCAGAAAGAAGTTTCACAGAATCCTTCCGTGTAGTTTTTATGGGAAGCTATTTCTTTTTACACCCTAGGATTCAATGCTCTAGAAATGTCCAACTGCAGTTTCTACGAGCAGCGTGTTTCAAAGCTGCAGAATCAAAAGAAAGGTTCCACTCTCTGAGATGAATGCACAATTCATAAAGAAGATTCACAGATTACTTCTTTGTAGTTTTTATTTGAAAATATTACTTTTTCCACGATAGGCCTGAAAGCGCTCCAAATGTCCACTTGCAGTTTATACAGAAAGAGTGTTTCAAAACTGGTCAATCAAAAGAAAGGTCCAACTCCGTGAGATGAATGCAGAGAATGGAAAGAAATTTCACGGAAGTATTCTGTGTAGTTTTTACTTGAAGATATTTCGTTTTTCACCGTAGGCCTCAATGTTCTCCAAATATCCATTTGCACATTCTACGAAAAGAGTGTTTCAAAACAGCTCAATCAAAAGAAAGATTCAACTCAGTGAGATGAATGCACAGATCAGAAAGAAGTTTAACAGAATGCTTCTGTGTAGTTTTTATTTGAAGATATTCCTTTTTCCAGGATAGGCCTCAAAGCTCTCCAAATGTCCACTTGCAGATTCTACAAAAAGAGAAGTTAAAAACTTCTCAAACAAAAGAAAGGTTCTATTCTGTTAGATGAATGCACAGATCAGAAAGAAGTTTCACAGAATGCTTCCGTGTGGTTTTTATTTGAAGATATTTCTTTTTTTGCCATAGGCCTCTATGCTCTAGAAATGTCCAATTGCAGATTCTATGAAAAGCCTGTTTCAATGCTGCACAATCAAAAGAAAGATCCACTATCTGAGATGAATACACTGTTCATAAAGAATTTTCACTGGTTACTTCTGTGTAGTTTATATTTGAAGATATTTCATTTTCCACGATATGCCTCAAGCGCTCCAAATGTCCACTTGCTGTTTATACACAAAGAGTGTTTCAAAACTGCTCAAGCAAAAGAAAAGTTCAACTCTGCGAGATGAATGCAGAGAATGGAAAGAATTTTCACAGAACAATTCTGTGTAGTTTTTACCTGAAGATATTTCATTTTTCACCATAGGCCTCAAATATCTCCAAATGTCCACTTGCAGATTCTACAAAAAGAGTGTTTCAAAACTGTTCCATCAAAAGAAAGGTTCTACTCTGTTAGATGAATGCATGGATCAAAAAGAAGTTGCACAGAATGCTTCTGTTTAGTTTTAATGGGAAGATATTTCGTTTTTCACCGTATGCCTCAATGTTCTCAAAACATCCATTTCAGCTTCTACGAAAAGAGTCTTACAAAACAGCTCAATCAAAAGAAAAGTTCAACTCAGTGAGATGAATGCACAGATGAGAAAGAGGTTTCACAGAATGCTTCTGTGTAGTTTTTATCCGAAGATATACCTTTTTCCACGATGGGCGTCAAAGTGCTCAAAATGTCCAATTACAGATTCCACAAAAAGAATGTTTCAAAACTGCTCAGTCAAAAGAAAGGTTCTACTCTGTTAGATGAATGAACAGAATAAAAAGAAGTTTCATGGATTGCTTCTGTGTAGTTTTAATGGGAAGATATTTTGTTTTTCACTGTAGGCCTCAGACATCTCCAAATGTCCACTTGCAGATTCTACAAAAAGAGTGCTTCAAAACTGCTCAATCAAAAGTAAGGTGCAACTCTGTTAGATGTATACACAGATCTGAAAGAAGTTTCACAGAATGCTTCCGTGTAGTTTTTAAGAGAACATATTTCTTTTTTCACCCTAGGCCTCAATGCTCTAGAAATGTCCAATTTCAGTTTCTACTAATACCCTGTTTCAAAACTGCACAATCAAAAGAAAGGTTCCACTCTCTGAGATGAATGCACAGTTCATAAAGAAGATTCAGAGATTACTTCTGTGTAGTTTTTATTTGAAGATATTCCTTTTTCCACGATAGTCCTCAAAGTGCTCCATATTTCCACTTGCAGTTTATACAGAAAGAGAATTTCAAAACTCCTCAATCTAAAGAAAGGTTCAACTCTGTGAGATGAATGCAGAGAATAGAAAGAATTTTCACACTACAAAATGAGTGTTTCAAAACTGCTCAATCAAAAGAAATATTCTACTCTATTAGATGAATGCACAGATCAGAAAGAAGTTTCACAGAATGGTTCTGCGTAGTTTTAATGGGAAGATATTTCATTTCTCACCATAAGCCTCCATGTTCTCCAAATATCCACTTGCAGATTCTACAAGAAGAGTGTTTCAAAACCACTCAATAAAAATATAGGTTCATCACTTTGGGATGAATGGACAGAACAGAAAGAAGTTTCACCAAATGCTTCTGTGTACTTTTTATGGGAAGATATTTCCTTTTTCACTGTAGGCCTCAGTACGCTGCAAATGTCCTACAGGAGATTCTACATAAAGCGTGTTTCAAAACTGCTGAATCAAAAGAAAGGTTCAACTCTGTGAGGTGAATGCACAGAATAGAAAGACGTTTCATAAAATGTTTCTGTGCAGTTTTTATTTGAAGATGTTTCGTTTTTCACAGTAGGTCTCAAAGCGCTCCAAACGTCTACTTGCAGAATCTACAAAAAGTGTGTTTCAAAGCTTCTCGAAGTAAAGAAACATTCTACTCTGTGAGATGAATGCACAGAACAGAAACAAGTTTCACAGAATGCTTCTGTATAGTTCTTAGGGGAACATATTTCCTTTTTCACCATAGGCCAAGATGTTCTCCAAATGTACACTTGGAGATTCAACAAAAAGCATGTTTCAAAACTGTTCAATCAAAATATAGGTTCATCTCTATTAGATGAATGCACAGCTCAGAAAGAAGTTTCACAGAATGGTTCTGTGTAGTTTTTATGGGAAGATATTTCGTTTCTCACCATAGGCCTCAAAGCTCTCCAAATATTCACTTGCAGATTCCACAAAAAGAGTGTTTCAAAACTGCTCAATCAAAAGAAAGGTTCTACTCTGTGAGATGAATGCACAGAAGAGAAAGAGGTTTCACAGAATGCTTCTGTGTAGTTTTGATGGGAAGATATTCCGTTTCTCACCATAGGTCTCAAAGCTCTCCAAATGTTGACTTGCAGATTCCACAAAAAGAGTGTTTCAAAACTGCTCAATCAAAATATAGGTTCACCTCTGTGAGATTAATGGACAGAACAGAAAGAAGTTTCACAGAATGCTTCTGTGTAATTTTTATGGGAAGATACTTCTTTTTTCACCATAGTCCTCAGTACTCTCAAATGTCCAATTGCAGATTCTACAAAAAGCGTGTTTCAAAACTGCTCAATCAAAAGAAAGATTCAAGTCTGTGAGAGGAATGCACAGAATAGAAAGACGTTTCATACAATGTTTCTGTGCAGTTTTTATTTGAAGATGTTTCGTTTTTCACCCTAGGCCTCAAAGCACTCCACATGTCCACTTGCAGATTCTACAAAAAGAGTGTTTCAAAACTGCTCAATCAAAAGAAAGTTTCTACTTTGTGAAATGAATGCACAGAATGGAAAAGAAGTATCACAGAATTCTTCCGTATAGTTTTTATGGGAAGATATTTCGTTTTTCACCGTAGGCCTCAATGTTCTCCAAATGTTCACATGCAGATTCTACAAAAAGTGTGTTTCAAAACTGTTCAACCAAAATACAGGTTCATCTCTGTTAGATAAATGCACTGTTCAGAAAGAAGTTTCAGAGAATGCTTCTGTGTAGTTTTTAAGGGAAGATAATTCATTTCTCACCGTAGGCCTCAAAGCTCTCCAAATGTTCACTTGCAGATTCCACAAAAAGAGTGTTTCAAAACTGCTCAATCAAAATATAGGTTAACCTCTGTGAGATGAATGGACAGAACAGAAAGAAGTTTCACAGAATGCTTCTGTGTACTTTTCACGGGAAGATATTTCCTTTTTTGCCTTAGGCCACAATACTCCCCAAATGTCCAATTGCAGATTCTACAAAAAGCCTTTTTCAAAACTGCACAATCAAAAGAAGGGTTCAACTCTGTGAGGTGAATGCACAGAATAGAAAGAAGATTCACAGAATGCTTCTATGTAGTTTTGATGGGAAAATATTTCCTTTCTCACCATAGGCCTCAAAGCTCTCCAAGTGTCCACTTGCAGATTCTACAAAACGAGTGTTTCAAAACTGCTCAATCAAAATATAGGTTCATTTCAGTGAGATGAATGCACAGAGCAGAAAGAAGTTCCACAGAATATTTCTCTGTAGTTTTTATGGGAAGATAGTTTGTTTTTCAACATACGCCTCAATATTCTCCAAATATCCACTTGCAGATTCTACAAAAACAATGTTTCAAAACTGCTGAATCAATAAAAAGGTTCAACTCTGTTAGAAGAATGCACAGATCAGAAAGAAGTTTCACAGAATACTTCTGTGTAGTTTTTATGGGAAGATATTTCGTTTTTCACCATAGGCCTCAAAGCTCTCCAAATGTCTACTTTCAGATTCTACAAAAAGAGTGTTTCAAGACTGCACAATCAATAGAAAAGTTATACTCGGTGATATGAATGCACAGAACAGAAAGAAGTTTCACAGAATTCTTCTGTGTAGTTTTGAAGGGAAGATATATCGTGTCCCACCATAGGCCTCAAAGCTCTCCAATGTCCACTTGCAGATTCTACAAATAGAGTGTTTCAAAAGTGCTCAATCAAAATATAGACTCATCTCTGTGAGATGAATGGACAGAATAGAAAGAAGTTTCACAGAATGCTTCTGTGTAGTTTTTATGGGAAGATATTTCGTTTTTCACTGTAGGCCTAAATGTTCTCCAAATGTCCACTTGCAGATTCTAAAAAAAGCGTGTTTCAAAACTGCTCAATCAAAAGAAAGGTTAAAATCTGTGAGATGAATGCACAGAATAGAAAGAAGTTTCATAGTATGTTTCTGTGTAGTTTTAATTTGAAGATGTTTCATTTTTCACCATAGGCCTCAAAACACTAAAAATGTCTACATGCGGATACTTCAAAGACTTTTTTGAAACTGCTCAATCAAGAGAAAGGTACTACACTGTGCGATGAATGCACAGAACAGAAAGAAGTTTCACAGAATGCTTCTCTGTTGTTTTTATGGGAAGTTATTTATTTTCACTGTAGGCCTCAATGTTCTCCAAATGTCCACCTGCAGATTCTTCAAAAAGCGTGCTTCAAAACTGCTCAATCAAAATATAGATTCATCTCTGTGGGATGAATGAACAGAACAGAAAGAAGAATGCTTCCTTGTAGTTTCTTTGGGAAGATATTTCGTTTCGACCAGAGGCCTCAATGTTCTCCACTTGTCCACTTGCAAATTCTACAAAAACAGTGTTTCAAAACTGCTCAATAAAAAGAAATGTTGAAATCTGTGAGATGAATGTGCGGAATAGAAAGAGGTTTCAACGAAGTTTCAAAGAATTATTCTGTGTAGTTTTTACTTGAAGATGTTTCCGTTTTCACCATTGGCCTCAAAGCTCTCGAAATGTCTACTTGAAGATTCTACAAAAAGGGTGTGTCAAAACTGCTCAATCAAAAACAGGTTCTACTCTGTGAGATGAATGCACAGAACAGAAAGAAGTTTCACAGAATGCTTCTGTGTGGTTTTGATGGGAAGATATATCCATTCTCACCGTAGGCCTCAAACTCTCCAAATGTCCACTTGCAGATTCTACAAAAGAGTGTTTCAAAACTGCTCAATCAAAATATTGGTTCATCTCTGTGAGATGAATGCACAGAACAGAAAGAAGTTTCACAGAATGCAGCTCTGTAGTATATATGGAAAGATATTTCATTTTTCACTGTAGGCCTCAATATTCTCCAAATATCCACTTGCAGATTCTACAAAAAGCGTGTTTCAAAACTGCTCAATCAAAATAAAGTTTCAACTCTGCTAGATGAATGCACAGATCAGAAAGAAGTTTCACAGAATGCTTCTGTGTAGCTTTGATGGGAAGTTATTTCGTTTCTCACCACAGGCCTCAAAGCTCTCCAAATATTCACTTGCAGATCCTACAAAAAGAGTGTTTCAAAACTGCTCAATCAAAATATAGGTTCGTCTCTGTGAGATGAATGCATTGAACAGAAAGACGTTTCACAGAATGATTCCTTGTAGTTTTTATGGGAACATATTTCGTTTTTCACCGTATGCCTCAATGTTCTCTGAATGTCCAATTGCATATTCTATGAAAATAGTGTTTTAAAACTGCTCAATCAAAAGAAAGGTTCAACTCTGTTAGATGAATGAACACATCAGAAAGAAGTTTCACGGAATGCTTCAGTGTAGTTTTTATTTGAAGATATTTCGTTTATCACCATAGGCTTCAAATGGTTCCAAATATCTGCTTGCAGATTCTACAAAAAGAGTGTTTCATAACTGCTCAATCAAAAGAAAAATTCAACTCTGTGAGATGAATGCACAGAAGGGAAAGGAGTTTCATAGAATGAATCTGTGTAATTTTTTTTGATGATATTTCGTTTTTCACCGTAGGTCTCAAAGCTCTCCAAATGTCCGCTTGCAGATTATACAAAAAGAGAGTTTCAAAACTGCTCAATCAAAAGAAAGATTCTACTCAGTGAGATGAATGCACAGAACAGAACAATGTTTCACAGAGTGCTTCTGTGTAGTTTTTATGGGAAGGTATTTTGTTTCTCACCATAGGCCTCAAAGCTCTCCAAATGTGAACTTTCAGATTCTACAAAAACAGTGTTTCAAAACTGCTCAATCAAAATATAGGTTCGTCTCTGTAAGATGAATGGACAGAAGAGAAAGAAGTTTCACAGAATGCTTCTGTGTACTTTTTATGGGAATATATTTCTTTTTTCTCCGTAGGCCTAAATACTCTCCAAATTTCCAATTGTAGATTCTACAAAAAGCGTGCTTCAAAACTGTTCAATCAAAAGAAAGGTTCAACCCTGTGAGATGAATGCACAGAAGAGAAAGAAGTTTCATAGAATGATTCTATGTAGTTTTTATTTCATGATATTTCTTTTTTCACCATAGGCCTCAATCTCTCCAAATGTCCACTTGCAGATTATACAAAAAGAGTGTTTCAAAACTGCTCAATCGAAAGAAAGGTTGAACTCTTTGAGATGAATGCACAGAATAGAAAGAAGTTTCACAGAATTATTCTGTGGAGTTTTTCTTGAAGATAATTCGTTTTTGTCCATTGGCCTCAAAGCTCTCCAAATGTCCTCTTGCAGATTCTGCAAAAACAGTGTTTCAAAACTGCTGAATCAAAAGAAAGGTTCAACTCTGTTAGATGAATGCACAGATCAGAAAAAAGTTTCACAAAATGCTTCCTTGTAGTTTTTATTTGAGGATATTTCCTTTCTCACCATAGGCTTCAAAGCGCTCAAAATGTTCCCTTGCAGATTCTACAAAAAGATTGTTTCAAATATCCTCAATCAAAAGATAGATTCATCTCTGTGAGATGAATGCACAAAACAGAGAGAAGTTTCACAAAATACTTCTGTGTAGTTCTTATGGGAAGATATTTCTTTTTTCACCATAGGCCTCAAGACTCTCCAAATGTCCAATTTCAGATTGTACGAAAAGCGTGTTTCAAAACTGCTCAATCAAAAGAAAGTTTCAACTCTGTGAGATGAATGCACAGAATAGAAAGATGTTTCATAGAATGATTCTGTGCAGGTTTTATTTGAATATGATTCTTTTTTCACAATAAGCCTCAAAGCGCTCCACATGTCCAATTGCAGATTCTACAGAAAGAGTGTTTCAAAACTGCTGAATAAAAAGAAAGGTTATACTCTGTGAGATGAATGCACAGAACAGAAACAAGTTTCACAGAATGCTTCTGTGTAGATTGGATGGGGAAGATATTCCGTTTCTCACCATAGACATCTAAGCTCTCCAAATGTGAACTTGCGGATTCTAGAAAAAGAGTGTTTGAAAACTGCTCAATTAAAATATAGGTTCATCTCTGTGAGATGAATTGACAGAACAGAAAAAGTTTCACAGAATGCTTCTGTGTCGTTTTTATGGGAGGATGTTTCACTTTTCACCACAGGTGTGAATGTTCTCCAAATGTCCACTTGCAGATTCCACAAAAAACGTGTTCCAAAACTGCTCAATCAAAATATGGGTTCATCTCAGAGAGATGAATGCACAGACCAAATAGTAGTTTCACTGAATGCTTCTGTGTAGTTTTTATTGGAAGATATTTCGTTTTTCACCTTAGGCCTTAATGTTCTTCACATGTCCACTTGCAGATTCTACAAAAACAGTGTTTCAAAACTGCTCAATCAAAAGAAAACTTCAACTCTGTGAGATGAATGCACAGAACAGGAAGAAGTTTCGTAGTATGATTCTGTGTAGTTTTTATGGGAAGATATTTCGTTTTTCACACTAGGCATCAACGTTCTCCAAATATCCACTTGCAGATTCTACAAGAAGAGTGTTTCAAAACTGCACAACCAAAATGTATGTTCATCTAGGTGAGATGAATGCACAGAATGGAAAGAAGCTTCACAGAATTCTTTCATGTAGTTTTGATGGGAAGATGTTTCGTTTCTCACCATAGGCCTCAATGTTCTCCAAATGTCCCCCTGCAGATTCTATGAAAACAGTGTTTCAAAACTGCTCAATCATTTGTCAATTTTGGCTTTTGTTGCCATTGCTTTTGGTGTTTTAGACATGAAGTCCTTGCCCACGCCTATGTCCTGAATGGTATTGCCTAGGTTTTCTTGTAGGATTTTAATGGTTTTAGGTCTAACATTTAAGTCTTTAATCCATTTTGAATTAATTTTTGTATAAGGTGTAAGGAAGGGATCCAGTTTCAGCTTTCTACATATGGCTAGCCAGTTTTCCCAGCACCATTTATTAAATAGGGAATCCTTTCCCCATTTCTTGTTTTTGTCAGGTTTGTCAAAGATCAGATAGTTGTAGATATGCAGCATCATTTCTGAGGGCTCTGTTCTGTTCCATTGATCTATATCTCTGTTGTGGTACCAGTACCATGCTGTTTTGGTTATTGTAGCCTTGTAGTATAGTTTGAAGTCAGGTAGCGTGATGCCTCCAGCTTTGTTCTTTTGGCTAGGATTGACTTGGTGATGCGGGCTCTTTTTTGGTTCCATATGAACTTTAAAGTAGTTTTTTCCAATTCTGTGAAGAAAGTCATTGGTAGCTTGATGGGGATGGCATTGAATCTATAAATTACTTTGGGCAGTATGGCCATTTTCATGATATTGATTCTTCCAACCCATGAGCATGGAATGTTCTTCCATTTGTTTGTATCCTCTTTTATTTCTTTGAGCAGTGGTTTGTAGTTCTCCTTGAAGAGGTCCTTCACATCCCTTGTAAGTTGGATTCCTAGGTATTTGATTCTCTTTGAAGCAATTGTGAATGAGAGTTCACTCATGATTTGGCTCTCTGTTTGTCTGTGATTGGTGTACAAGAATGCTTGTGATTTTTGTACATTGATTTTGTATCCTGAGACTTTGCTGAAGTTGCTAATCAGCTTAAGCAGATTTTGGGCTGAGACAATGGGATTTTCTAGATATACAATCATGTCATCTGCAAACAGGGACAATTTTACTTCCTCTTTTCCTAATTGAATACCCTTTATTTCCTTCTCCTGCCTGATTGCTCTGGCCAGAACTTCCAGCACTATGTTGAATAGGAGCGGTGAGAGAGGGCATCCCTGTCTTGTGCCAGTTTTCAGAGGGAATGCTTCCAGTTTTTGCCCATTCAGTATGATATTGGCTGTGGGTTTGTCGTATATAGCTCTTATTATTTTGAGATACGTCCCATCAATACCTAACTTATTGAGAGTTTTTAGCATGAATGGTTGTTGAATTTTATCAAAGGCCTTTTCTGCATCTATTGAGATAATCATGTGGTTTTTGTCTTTGGTTCTGTTTATATGCTGGATTACATTTATTGATTTGCATATGTTGAACCAGCCTTGCATCCCAGGGATGAAGCCCACTTGATCATGGGTGCAGGAAATCAACATGGCACATGGATACATATGTAACAAACCTGCACATTGTGCACATGTACCCTAAAACCTAAAGTATAATAAAAAAAAGAAAGAAAAACACTAAAAAAAAAAAAAAACTGCTCAATCAAAAAAAAGTTTCAACTCTGTTAGATGACTGAACAGATGAGAAAGAAGTTTCACAGAATGCTTCCATGGAGTTTTTATTTGAACATATTTCGTTTTTCACCATAGGCCTCAATGTTCTCCAAATATCCACTTGCAGATTCTACGAAAACAGTGTTTCAAAACTGCTCAGTGAAAAGAAAGGTTCAAACCTGTTAGATGAATGAACAGATCAGAAAGAAGTTTCACGGAATGCTTCAGTGTAGTTTTTATTTGAAGATATTTCATTTGTCACCATAGGGTTCAAAGGGCTCCAAATGTCTACTTGCAGATTCTACAAACAGAGTGTTTCATAACTGCTCAATCAAAAGAAAGTTTCAACTCTGTGACATGAATGCACACAAGAGAAAGAAGTTTCATAGAATGATTCTGTGTAATTTTTATTTGATATTTCATTTTTCACCATAGGCCTCAAGCTTTCCAAATGTCCACTTGCAGATCATACAAAAAGAGTGTTTCAAAACTGCTCAACAAAAAGAAAGGCTGAACTCTTTGAGATGGATGCACAGAATTGAAAGAAGCTTCACAGAATTATTCTGTGTAGTTTTACTTGAAGATATTTCGTTTTTCTCCATTGGCCTCAAAGCTCTCCAAATGTTCACTTGCAGATTCTACAAAAACAGTGTTTCAAAACTGCTCAATCAAAAGAAAGGTTCACCTCTGTTAGATGAATGCACAGGTCAGAAAGAAGTTTCACAGAATGATTCTGTGTAGTTTTTATTTGAAGATATTTCATTTCTCACCATAGGCTTCACAGCACTCCTAGTGTCCACTTGCAGATTCCACAAAAAGATTGTTTCAAATGTGCTCAATCAAAAGATAGGTTCATCTCTGTGAGATCAATGCACAGAATAGAAAGACGTTTCATAGAATGATTCTGTGCAGTTGTTATTTGAAGATGTTTCGTTTTTCACCATAGGACTCAAAGCGCTCCAAATGTCCACATGCAGATTCTACAAAAAGAGTGTTTCAAAACTGCTCAATCAAAACAAAGGCTCTACTCTCTGAGATAAATGCACAGAACAGAAAGAAGTTTCACAGAATGCTTCTGTGCAGTTTTGATAGGAAGATATATCCTTTCTCACCATAGACCTCAATGTCTCCAAATGTCCACTTGCAGATTCTACGAAAAGAGTGTTTCAAAACTTCTCATTCAAAAGAAAGGTTCAACTCTGTGAGATGAATGCAAAGAATAGAAAGAAGTTTCATAGTATGATTCTGTATAGTTTTAATTCGAAGATGTTTCATTTTTCACCATATTCCTCATAGTGCTCCAAATGTCTACTTGCAGAGTCTACAAAAAGAGTGCTTCAAAACTGCTCAAGCAAAAGAGAGGTTCTAGTCCATGAGATGAATGCACAGAAAAGAAAGAAGTTTCACAGAATGCTTCTCTGTAGTTTTTATGGGAAGATATTTCGTTTTTCACCGTAGGCCGCAATATTCTCCAAATGATCACTTGCAGATTCTACAAAAAGTGTGTTTCAAAATTGCTTAAATAAAATATGGATTTATCTCTGTGAGATGAATGCACAGAACAGAAAGAAGTTTCACAGAATGCTTCTGGGTAGTTTTTATGGGAAGATATTTTGTTTTTCACGGTAGGCCTCAATATTCTCCAAATGTCCAATTGCAGATCACACAAAAAGAGTGTTTCAAAACTGCTCAATCAAATAAAAGGTTGAGCTCTGTGGGATGAATGCACAGAATTGAAACAAGTTTCACAGAATTATTCTGTGTAGTTTTTATTTGAAGATATGTCATTTCTCACCATCGGCATCAAAGGGCTCCAAATGTCTACTTGCAGATTCTAGAAAAAGAGTGTTTCATAACTGCTCAATCAACCGAAAAGTTTAACTCTCTGAGATGAATGCACAGAAGAGAAAGAACTTTCATAGAATGATTCTGTGTAATTTTTATTTGATGATATTTCGTTTTTCACCACAGGTCTCAAAGCTCTCCAAATGTCCACTTGCAGATTATACAAAAAGAGAGTTTCAAAACTGCTCAATCAAAAGAAAGTTTGAACTCTTTGAGATGAATGCACAGAATAGAAAGAAGTTTCATAGAATTATTCTGTGTAGTTTTTACTTGAAGATATTTAGTTTACCACCATTGGCCTCAAAGCTTTCCAAATGTCCACTTGCAGATTCTACAAAAACAGTGTTTCAAAACTGCTCAATCAAAAGAAAAATTCAACTCTGTGAGATGAATGCACAGAATAGAAAGAAGTTTCATAGTATGATTCTGTGTAGTTTTAAGTTGAAGATATTTCGTTTTTCACCATTGGCCTCAAAGTACTCAGAATGTCTACTTGCAGATTCTACAAAAAGAGTTTTTCAAAACTGCTCAATCAAAAGAAAGGTTCTACTCTGTGAGATGAATGCACAGAACAGAAAGAAAGTTCACAGAATGATTCCGTGTAGTTTTAATGGGAAGATATTTCATTTTTCACCGTTGGCCTCAATGCTCTCCAAATGTCCCCTTGCAGATTCTACAAAAACAGTGTTTCAAAACTGCTGAATCTAAAAAAAGGTTCAACACTGTTAGATGAATGAACAGATCAGAAATAAGTTTCACAGAATGCTTTCCTGTAGTTTTTATTTGAAGATATTTCATTTTTCACCGTAGTCCTTAATGTTGTCCAAATATCCACTTGCAGATTCTACCAAAACAGTGTTTCAAAACTGCTCAATGAAAAGAAATGTTCAACTCTGTTAGATGAATGAACAGATCAGAAAGAAGTTTCATGGAATGTTTCAGTGTAGTTTTTATTTGAAGATATTTCATTTATCACCATAGGGTTCAAAGGGCTCCAAATGTCTACTTGCAGATTCTACAAAAAGAGTGTTTCATAACTGCTGAATCAAAAGAAAGTTTCAACTTGTTTGGTGAATGCACACAAGAGAAAGAAGTTTCATAGAATGATTCTGTGTAATATTTTTGATGATATTTCATTTTTCACCGTAGGCCTCAAGCTCTCCATATGTCCACTTGCAGATTATACAAAAAGAGTGTTTCAAAACTGCTCAATTAAAAGAAAGGTTAAACTCTTTGAGATGAATGCACAGAATTGAAAGAAGTTTCACAGAATTATTCTGTGTAGTTTTACTTGAAAATATTTCGTTTTTCTCCATTGACCTCAAAGCTCTCCAAATGCCCACTTACAGATTCTACAAAAAGCGTGTTGCAAAACTGCTCAATTAGAATATAGGTTCATCTCTGTGAGATGACTGCACAGAAAAGAATGAAGTTCCACAGAATCCTTCTGTGTACTTTTTATGGGAAGAAATTTCTTTTTTCACTGTAGGCCTCAAAACTCTCCAAATGTCCAATTGCAGTTTCTACAAAAAGCGTGTTTCAAAACTGCTCAATCAAAAGAAAGTTTCAACTCAGTGAGATGAATGCACAGAACAGAAAGTAGTTTCATAAAATGATTCTGTGCAGTTTTAAGATGAAGATGTTTCGTTTTTCACCATAGGCCTCAAAGCGCTCCTCGTGTCCACTTGTAGATTCTATAAAAAGCGTGTTTCAAAACTGCTCAATCAAAATATATGTTCATCTCTGTGAGATGAATGCACAGAACAGAAAAACTTTCACAGAATGCTTCTGTGTAATTTTTATGTGAAGATATTTCATTTTTCACTGTAGGCCTCAATATTCTCCACATGTCTGATTGCAGATTCTACAAAAACAGTGTTTCAAAACTGCTCAATCAAAAGACAGGTTCAACTCTGTTAGATGAATGCACAGATCAGAAAGAAGTTTAACAGAATGCTTCTGTTTAGTTTTTATTTGAAGATATTTCGTTTCTCACCATAAACTTCAAAGCACTCCGAATGCCCACTTGCAGATTATACAAAAACATAGTTTCAAATGTGGTCAATCAAAAGATAGGTTCATCTCTGTGGCATGAATGCACAGAACAGAGAGAAGTTTCACAGAATGCTTCTGTGTAGTTTTTATGGGAAGATATTTCCTTTTTCACAATAGGCCTCAATACTCTCCAAATGTCCAATTGCAGATTCTACAAATATCGTGTTTCAAAACTGCTAAATCAAAAGAGAAGTTCACCTATGTGTGACGAATGCACAGAACAGAAAGCACATTCATGGAATGATTCTGTGTAATTTTTATTTGAAGATGTTTCGTTTTTCACCATAGGCTTCAAAGCACTCCACATGTCCACTTGCAGATTCTACAAAAAGCTTGTTTTGAAATTGCACAATGAAAAGAATGGTTCACCTCTGTGAGATCAATGCACAGAATAGAAAGAAGTTTCACAGAATGCATCTGTGTAGTTCTTATGGGAAAATATTTCGTTTTACACCATAGGCCTCAATGCTCTCCAAATGTCCACTTGCAGATTCTACAAAAAGAGTGTTTCAAAACTGCTCCATCAAAAGAAAGGTTCAACTCTGTTAGATGAATGCACATATCAGAAAGGTGTTTCACAGAATGCTTCTGTGTAGTTTTTATTTGAATATATTTTGTATTTCACCATAGGCCTCAGAGTTCCCTAAATGTCCAGTTGCTGATTCTACAAAAAGAGAGTTTCAAACCTTCTGAATCAAAAGAAAAGCTCTACTGTGTGAGATGAATGCACAGAACAGAAAAAAGTTTCACAGAATCCTTTTGTGTAGTTTTTATCAGAAGATGTTTCGTTTTTTACCTTAGGCATCAATGTTCACCCAATGTTCACATGCATAGTCTACAAAAAGGGATTTCAATACTGCTCAATCTAAAGAAAAGCACAACTCTGTTAGATGAATGCACAGATCAGAAATAAGCTTCACAGAATGCTTCTGTGTAGTTTTTATTTGAAGTGATTTCATTTTTCACCAAAGGCCTCAAAGCACTCTACATGTCCACTTGTAGATACTACAAAAGGAGTGTTTCAAAACTGTTCATTCAAAATGAAGGTTCATCTCTGTGAGATGAATGCACAGATCAGAAAGAAGTTTCACAGAATGCTTCTGTGTAGTTTTTATGGGAAGATATTTCCTTTTTCACCATAGGCCTCAATGCTCTCCAAATGTCCAATTGCAGATTCTACAAAAAGCGTGTCTCAAAACTGCACAATCAAAAGAAAACTTCCACTCTTTGAGATGAATGCACCGATCATGAAGAAGTTTCACAGAATGCTTCCGTGTAGTTTTTATTTGAAGATATTTCTTTTTCCACGATAGTCCTCAAAGCGCTCCAAATGTCCACTTGCAGACTCTACAAAAAGAGTGTTTCAAAACTGCTCAATCAAAATATAGGATCATCTCTGTTAAATGAAAGCACAGAATAGAAAGAAGTTTAACAGAATGATTCTGTGTAGTTTTTATTTGAAGATATTTCGCACGTCAGCATAGGCCTCAGAGCTCTCCAAATGTCCACTTGCAGATTCTACAAAAAGAGTGTTTCTAAACTGCTCAATAAAAAGTAACGTTCATTTCGGTGAGATGAATGCACTGATCTGAAAGAAGTTTCCCAGAATGCCTCTGTGTAGTTTTTATGGGAAGGTATTTCATTTTTCTCCATAGGCCTCAATGTTCCCCAAATGTCCGTTTGCAGATTCTACAAAAACAGTGTTACAAAACTGATCAAAAGAAATTTTCAACTCTGTTAGATGAATTCACAGATTAGAAAGTTGATTCACCAAATGCTTCTGTGCATTTTTTATTTGTAGATACTTCGATTTTCACTATAAACCACAAATCACTCAAAATGTCCCCTGCAGATTCTACAAAAAGAGTGTTTCAAAATTGCTCAATCAAAAGAAAGGTTCTACTCTGTGAGATGAATGCACAGAACAGAAAGAAGTTTCACAGAATGCTTCTGTGTAGTTTTGATGGGAAGATATTCTGTTTCTCACCATAGGCCTCAAAGCTCTCCAAATGTTGACATGCAGATTCCACAAAAAGAGTGTTTCAAAACTGCTCAATCAAAATATAGGTTCAACTCTGTGTGATGAATGGACAGAACAGAAAGAAGTTTCACAGAATGCTTCTGTGTACTTTTTGTGGGAAGATATTTCTTTTTTCACTTTAGGCCTCAATACTCCCCAAATGTCCAATTGCATATTCTACAAAAAGCCTGTTTCAAAACTGCTCAATCAAAAGAAAGTTTCAACTCTATGAGTTCAATGCACAGAATTCAAAGACGTTTCATAGAATGATTCTGTGCAGTTTTTATTTGAAGATGTTTCATTTTACACCACAGGCCTCAAAGTGCTCCATATGTCCACTTGCAGATCCTACACAAAAGAGTGTTTGAAAACTGCTCAATCAAAGAAAGGTTTTAATCTGTGAGATGAATGCACAAAATGGAAAGAAGATTCACAGAATGCTTCTGTGTAGTTTTGATGGGAAGATATTTCCTTTCTCACCATTGGCTTCAAAGTTCTCCAAATGTTCACTTGCAGATTCTACAAAAAGAGTGTTTCAAACCTGCTCAATCAAAATATAGGTTCATCTCTGTGAGATGAATGGACAGAACAGAAAGAAGTTACACAGAACGCTTCTGTGTACTTTTTATGGGAATATATTTCTTTTTTCGCCGTAGGCCTCAATACTCTCTAAATGTCCAATAGCAGATTCTACAAAAAGCGTGTTTCAAAACTGCTCAATCAAAAGAAAGATTCAACTCTGTGAGAGGAATGCACAGAATAGAAAGATGTTTCATGGAATGTTTCTGTGCTGTTTTTATTTGAAGATATTTCGTTTTTCACCCTAGGCCTCAAAGCGCTCCACATGTCCACTTGCAGATTCTACAAAAAGAGTGTTTCAAAACTGCTCAATCAAAAGAAAGGTTCTACTCTCTGAGATGAATGCACAGAACAGAAAGAAGTTTCACAGAATGCTTCCGTGTAGTTTTTATGGGAATATATTTCATTTTTCACCATTGGCCTCCATGTTCTCCAAATATGCACTTGCAGATTCTACAAAAGGAGTGTTTCAAAACTGCTCAATGAAAAGGGAGATACAACTCCGTTAGATGAATGCACAGATCAGAAAGAAGTTTTACAGAATACTTCTGTGTAGATTTTATTTGAAGACATTTCATTTTTCTCCAAAGGCCTGAAATCGCTCCAAATATCCACTTGCAAATTCTACAAGAAGAGTGTTTCAAAATTGCTCAATCAAGAGAAATGTTCAACTCATTGAGATGAATGCACAGATTGGAAAGGAGTTTCACAGAATGCTCCTCTGTAGTTTTTATTGGTGGATACTTCCTTTTTCCCCATAGACCTAAAAGCACTCCAAATGTCCTCTTGCAGATTCTACAAATGAGTGTTTTAAAACTGCTGAATAAAAAGTAAGGTACATCTCTGTGAGATGAATGCACAGATCTGAAAGAAGTTTCACAGAATGCTTCTGTGTATTTTTTATGGGAAGATATTTTGTTTTTCACCGTAGGCCTCAATGTTCTCCCAATGTCCATTGGTAGATTCTACAAAAAGAGTGTTTCAAAACTGCTCAATCAAAAGAAACTTTTAAGTCTGTTACATGAATGCAGAGATAAGAATGAAGTTTCACAAAATGCTTCTGTGTAGTTTCTATTTGAAGTTATTTCGTTTCTCACCATAGGCCTCAAAGCACTGCAAATGTCCACTTGCAGATTCTACAAAAAGATTGTTTCAAAATGCTCAATCAAGGAAAGGTTCAATTCTATTAGATGAATGCACAGATCAGAATGAAGTTTCATGGAGTGCTTCTGTGTAGTTTTTATTTGAAGATATTTCAATTCTCACCATAGGCTTCAAAGCGCTCCAAATGTCCCCTTGGAGATTCTACAAAAAGAGAGTCTCAGAACTGCTCAATCAAAATCTCTAAGGAGTGTCCAAAAAGGTAAAATTCTGAAGCATGCTCAAATAAAACCATAGTAGGAGAGGAATTTTTTTTCTCAATCTTTTGAGTGTTCAAGACAGAAAGAGTGTAATGATTTTCCCCACATACTGCTGTTCCCAGCAATGGTTACACATTTGAAAAATTTTAAGGGGAAGCAAAGTAATTATAGTCCTTTTAGTTCTCAAAGGGGTATAATTTCACATTGCATTATTCCCTCTCTCTCTTCTTTTTTTTTTTTTTTTGGCTGGTTTAGGTCTATTTCGCTCAGAGGACATAACCTATAACGTGTAAAATATGCAAGTAATATATGTCACCATGTTAAATTAGAGCATTTCATAAATGTCATCTGAATGGCACAACTATACAGTGTGGTCTTATTGTAATTTGCTGCAAAATTAATATAGTAGTTATTAACAAGATGGTGTTTTGATTTTATCAAAATGAAAGGTCTCACAGAAGCATTTATTTCTAACACAAATAAATGTATTTTCCATGTCTATAGTTAATTTTGTATAAAGATACACTTTTAGAAAAGTTAAAAAAAAACAAAAAACCAAAAACAAAAGGTAGGTTCATCTCTGTGAGATGCATACACAGAACAGAGAGAATTTTCACAGAATGTTTCTGTGTAGTTTTTATGGGAAGATATTTCCTTTTTCATGAAAGGCATCAATGCTCTCCATAAGTCCAAATGCAGATTCTACAAAAAGCCTGCTTCAAAAGTGAACAATCAAAAGAATTTTTTGACTCTCTGAGAATAAACTACCGGTCATAAAGAAGTTTCACAGAATACTTCTGTGTAGATTTTATTTGAAGATATTTCTTTATCAAAGATAGGCCTCAATGTTCTCAAATGTCCACTTGCATATTCTACAAAAAAAGTGTTTCAAAACTGCTCAATCAAAAGAAAGATTCAACTCTGTTAGATGAATGCACAGATCAGAAAGAAGTTTCACAGAATGCTTCTGTGTAGTTTTTATGGAGAGATATTTCTTTTTTCACCATAGGCCTCAATGCTTTCTAAATGTCCACCTGCAGGTCCTACAAAAAGCATGTTTCAAAACTGCACAATCAAAAGAAAGGTTCCAATCTCTGAGATGAATGCACAGATCATAAAGAAGTTGTATAGAAAGCTTCTGTGAAGTTTTTATTTGAAGATATATCTTTTTCCACGGTATGCCTCCAAGTGCTCCAAATGTCGATTTACTGACTCTACAAAAAGAGTGTTGCAAAACTGCTCTATCAAAGAAAGTTTTAACACTGTGAGATGAATGCACAGAATACAAAGATGTTTCACACAATGATTCTGTGTACTTTTCATTTGATGATATTTCATATTTCACCATAGGCCTCAGAGCTCTCCAAATATCCCCTTGCAGATTCTAAAAAAACTGTGTTTCAAACCTGCTCAATCAAAAAAAAGTTCTACTCTCTGAGATGAATGCACAGATCAGGAAGAAGTTTCACAGAATGCTTCTCTGTAGTTTTTATGGGTGGATATTTTCTTTTTCCCTATAGGCCTCACAGCCTTCCAAATGTCCACTTGAAGATTCTACAAGAGTGTTTCTAAACTGCTGAATCAAAAGTAGGATTCTTCTCTGTGAGATGAATGCACAGAACAGAAAGAAGGTTCACAGAATGATTCTGTGTAGTTTTTATGGGAAGATATTTCCTTTTTCACCATAGGCCTCAAAGCTCTCCAAATGTCCAATTGCAGATTCTACAAAAAGCGTGTTTCAAAACTGCACAATCAAAAGAAAGTTCCACTCAGTGAGATGAATGCACCGATCATAAAGATGTTTCACAGAATTCTTCTGTGTACTTTTTACAGAAGATACAACTTTTTCCACGAGGGTCCTCAAAGCACTCCAAATGTCCACTTGTAGACCCTACAAAAAGAATGTTTCAAAACTCCTTAATCAAAAGAAAGATTCGTCTCTGTTAGACAAAAGCACAGAATAGAAAGAAGTTTCACAGAATGATTCTGTGTAGTATTTATTTGAAGATATTTCATATGTCACCATAGGCCTCAAAGCGCTCCAAATGTCCTCTTGCAGATTCTACAAAAAGAGTGTTTCAAAACTGCTCAATAAAAAGTAAGGTACAACTCTGTTAGATGAATGCACAGATCACAAAGAAGTTTCACACAATGCTTCTGTGTAGTTTTTATTTGAAGCTATTTTGTTTTTCACCAAAGGCTTCAAAGCGTTCCACATGTCCACTTGCAGATTCTACAAAAAGAGTGTTTCAAAACTATTCAATCAAAAGAAAGTTTCATCTCTGTGAGGTGAATGCACAGATCAGGAAGAAGTTTCACAGAATGCTTCTCTGTAGTTTTTATGGGTGGATATTTTCTTTTTCCCTATAGGCCTCACAGCCTTCCAAATGTCCACTTGAAGATTCTACAAGAGTGTTTCTAAACTGCTGAATCAAAAGTAGGATTCTTCTCTGTGAGATGAATGCACAGAACAGAAAGAAGGTTCACAGAATGATTCTGTGTAGTTTTTATGGGAAGATATTTCCTTTTTCACCATAGGCCTCAAAGCTCTCCAAATGTCCAATTGCAGATTCTACAAAAAGCGTGTTTCAAAACTGCACAATCAAAAGAAAGTTCCACTCAGTGAGATGAATGTACCGATCATAAAGAAGTTTCACAGAATTCTTCTGTGTACTTTTTATAGAAGATATATCTTTTTCCACGAGGGTCCCCAAAGCACTCCAAATGTCCACTTGTAGACTCTACAAAAAGAATGTTTCAAAACTCCTTAATCAAAAGAAAGGTTCGTCTCTGTTAGATGAAAGCACAGAATAGAAAGAAGTTTCACAGAATGATTCTGTGTAGTATTTATTTGAAGATATTTCATATGTCACCATAGGCCTCAAAGCGCTCCAAATGTCCTCTTGCAGATTCTACAAAAAGAGTGTTTCAAAACTGCTCAATAAAAAGTAAGGTACATCTCTGCTGGATGAATGCAGAGATCTGAAAGTAGTTACGCAGAATGCTTCTGTGTATTTTTTATCAGAAGATATTTCGTTTTTCACCATAGGCCTCAATGTTCTCCAAATGTCCACTTGCAGATTCTACAAAAAGAGTGTTTCAAAAGTGCTCAGTCAAAAGAAAGTTTTAACTCTATTACATGAATGCAGAGATCAGAATGAAGTTTCACAAAATGCTTCTTTGTAGTTTCTATTTGAAGTTATTTCGTTTCTCACCATAGGCCTCAAAGCACTGCAAATGTCCACTTGCAGATTCTACAAAAAGATTGTTTCAAAATGCTTAATCAAATGAAAGGTTCAATACAGTTAGATGAATGCACAGATCAGAATGAAGTTTCACGGAGTGCTTCTGTGTAGTTTTTATTTGAAGATATTTCATTTCTCACCATAGGCTTCAAAGCGCTCCAAATGTCACCTTGGACATTCTACAAGAGTGTTTCAAAACTGCTCAATCAAAATTTAGGTTCATCTCTGTGAGATGAATACAAAGAACAGACAGAATTTTCACAGAATTCTTCTGTGTAGTTTTTATGGGAAGATATTTCTTTTTTCACCAAAGGCCTCAATGCTCTCCATATGTCCAATTGTAGATTCTACAAAAAGTCTGTTTCAAAACTGCACAATCAAAAGAATTGTTCCACTCTCTGAGAATAATGTACTGATCATAAAGGAGTTTCACAGAATGCTTCTGTGTAGACTTTATGTGAAGATAATTCTTTTTCCAAGATAGGTCTCAAAATTCTCCAAATGTCCACTTGCAGATACTACAAAAATAGTGTTTCAAAACTGCTCAATCAAAAGAAAGATTCAACTCTGTTAGATGAATGCACAGATCAGAAAGAACTTTCACACAATGCTTCTGTGTAATTTGAAGATGTTACTTTTTCCACGATAGTCCTCAAATCACTCCAAATGTCCACTTGCAGATTCTACAAAAACAGGGTATCAAAACTGCTCAATCAAATAAAGGTTCAACTCTGTGAGATGAACTCACAGAATAGAAAGAAGCTTCACGGAATGATTCTTTGTAGTTTCTATTTGAAGATATTTATTTTTTCAGCATAGGCCTGAAAGCACTCCAAATGTCCACTTGCAGATTCTACAAAAAGTTTGTTTCAAAACCGCTCAATCCAAAGTAATTTCATCTCTGTGAGATGAATGCACAGATGAGAAAGAAGTTTCACAGAATGCTTCTGTGTAGTTATTATGGGAAGACATTTCGTTTTTCACCGTAGGCCTCAATGTTCTCCCAATATCCACTTGTAGATTCTACAAAAAGAGTGTTTCAAAACTGCTCAATCAAAAGAAAGGTTCAATTCTGTGTGATGAATGCACAGATCAGAAAGAAGTTTCACAGAATGCTTCTGTGTAGTTTTTATTTGAAGATATATCTTTTTCCACGATAGGCCTCCAAACGCTCTAAATGTCGACTTGCTGACTCTCCAAAAAGAGTGTTGCAAAACTGCTCTATCGAAGAAAGTTTCAACTCTGTGAGATGAATGCATAGAATAGAAAGATGTTTCACACAATGATTCTGTGTAGTTTTCATTTGAAGTTATTTCGTACTTCACCATAGGCCTCAGAGCTCTCCAAATATCCACCTGCAGATTCTACAAAAACAGTGTTTCAAATCTGCTCAATCAAAAAAAATTCTACTCTGTGAAATGAATGCACAGAACAGAAAGAAATTTCACAGAATGCTTCTGTGTAGTTTTTATAGGTAGATATTTCGTTTTTAACTGTAGGCCTCAATGTTCACCAAATCTTCATTTGCATATTCTACCAAAAGTGTGTTTCGAAACTGCTCAATCAAAAGAAAGTTAGAACTCTGTTAGATGAATGCACAGATCACAGAGAAGTTTCACAAAATGCTTCTGTGTAGTTTTTATTTGAAGTTATTTTGTTTTTCACCAAAGCCTCAAAGCATTCCAGATGTCCACTTGCTGATTCTACAAAAAGAGTGTTTCAAAACTATTCAGTCAAAAGAAAGGTTCATCTCTGTGAGGTGAATGCACAGATTAGAAAGAAGTTTCACAGAATGCTTCTCTGTAGTTTTTATGGGTGGATAGTTCCTTTTTCCCTATAGGCCTCAAAGCCCTCCAAATGTCCACTTGAAGATTCTACAAGAGTGTTTCTAAACTGCTGAATCAAAAGTAGGATTCTTCTCTGTGAGATGAATGCACAGAACACAAAGAAGTTTCACAGAATGCTTCTGTGTAATTTTTATGGGAAGATATTTCTTTTTTCACCATAGGCCTCAAAGCTCTCCAAATGTCCAATTGCAGTTTCTACAAAAAGCGTGTTTCAAAATTGCACAATCAAAAGAAAGGTTCCACCCTGTGAGATGAATGCACCAATCCTAAAGAAGTTTCACAGAATTCTTCTGTGTAGTTTTTATTTGAAGATATTTCTTTTTCCATGATAGTCCTCAAAGCGCTCCAAATGTCCACTTGTAGACTCTACAAAAAGAGTGTTTCAAAACTGCTCAAGAGTGTTTCAAAAGTGCTCACTCAAAAGAAATGTTCAACTCTTTGAGATGAATGGGCAGATTGCAAAGAAGTTTCACAGAATGCTTCTCTGTAGTTTTTATTGGTGGATACATCCTTTTTCCCCATAGACCTCAAAGCACTCCAAGTGTCCACTTGCAGATTCTACAAGAAGAATGTATCAAATCTGCTCAATAAAAAGTAAGGTACATCTCTTTGAGATGAATCCACATATCAGAAAGAAGTTTCACAGAATGCTTCTGTGTATTTTTTATGGGACGTTATTTAGTTTTTCACCATAGGCCTCAATATTCTCCAATTTTCCACTTGCAGATTCTACAAAAAGAGTGTTTCAAAACCGCTCAATCAAAAGAAAGGTTTAAGTCTGTTACATGAATGCAGAAATTGGAAAGAAGTTTCACAGAATGATTCTGTGTAGTTTTTATTTGATGTTATTTCATTTCTCACCATTGGCCTCAAAGCACTGCAAATGTCCACTTGCAGATTCTGCAAAAAGGGTGCTTCAAAAATGTTCAATGAAAAGAAAGTTTTAGTTCTGTTAGATGAATGCACAGATCAGAATGAAGGTTCACAGAATGCTTCTGTGTAGTTTTCAATTGAAGATATTTCATTTCTCACCAAAGGCTTCATAGCGCTCAAAATGTCCCCTTGGAGATTCTACAAAAAGAGTGTTTCAAAACTGCTCAATCAGAAGGTTGGTTCATCTCTGTGTCATGAATACACAGAACAGAGAGAATTTTCACAGAATGCTTTTGTGTAGTTTTTATGGGAAGATGTTTCTTTTTTCACCAAAGTCCTCAATGCTCTCCATATGTCCAATTGCAGATTCTACAAAAAGCCTGTTTCAAAACTGCACAATCAAAAGAAATGTTCCACTCTCTGAGATTAATGTACCGATCACAAGGAAGTTTCACAGAATGCTTCTGTGCAGATTTTATTTGAAGATATTTCTTTTTCCAAGATAGGCCTCAATGTTCACCAAATGTCCACTTGCAGATTCTACAAAAATAATGTTTCATAACTGCTCAATCACAAGAAAGGTTCAACTCTGTTAGATGAATGCACAGATCAGAAAGAATTTTCACACAATGCTTCTGTGTAGTTATTTGAAGATATTACTTTTTCCCCGATAGTCTTCAAATCATTCCAAATTTTCACTTGCAGACTCTACAAAAAGATGGTTTCTAAACTGCCCAATCAAAAGAAAGGTTCAACTCTGTGAGATGAGTGCACAGATAAGAAAGAAGTTTCACAGAATGCTTTCCTGTAGTTTTTATCGGTGGATACTTCCTTTTTCCCTATAGGCCTCAAAGCACTCCAAATGTCCACTTGCTTATTCTACTCAAAGAGTCTTTCTAAACTGCTCAATCAAAAGTAAGGTTCATCTCTGTAAGATGAATGCACAGATCAGAAATTAGTTTCACAGAATGCTTCTGTGTAGTTTTTATTGGAAGATATATCTTTTTTCACCATAGGCCTCAATGCTTTCTAAATGTCCACTTGCAGATTCGACAAAAAGCGTGTTTCAAAACTGCACAATCAAAAGAAATGTTCCAATCTCTGAGATGAATGCACAGATCATAAAGAAGTTTCACAGAATGCTTCTGTGTAGTTTTTATTTGAAGATATATCTTTTTCCACGATAGGCCTCCAATCGCTGCAAATGTCGACTTGCTGACTCTACAAAAAGAGTGTTTCAAAACTGCACTATCAAAGAAAGATTCGGAAGATAGTAGTGGTTCTCCCAGCACGCAGCTGGAGATCTGAGAACTGACAGACTGCCTCCTAAAGTTGGTCCCTCACCCCCGAGCAGCCTAACTGGTAGGCACCCCCCAGTACAGACAGACTGACACCTCACATGGCCGGGTACTCCTCTGAGACAAAAGTTCCAGAGGAACTATCAGACAGCTGAATTTGTGGTCTCACAAAAATCCGCTGTTCTGCAGCCACCGCTGCTCACACCCAGCCAGACAGGGTCGGGAGTGGACCTCTAGTAAACTCCAACAGACCTGCAGCTGAGGGTCCTGTCTGGTAGAAGGAAAACTAACAAACAGAAAGGACATCCACACCAAAAACCCATCTGTACATCACCATCATCAAAGACTAAAAGTAGATAAAACCACAAAGATGGGGAAAAAACAGAGCAGAAAAACTGGGAACTCTAAAAAGCAGAGGACCTCTCCTCCTCCAAAGGAATGCAGTTCCTCACCAGCAATGGAACAAAGCTGGATGGAGGGTGACTTTGACGAGTTGAGAGAAGAAGACTTCAGACCATCAAACTATTCTGAGCTACGGGACGAAATTCAAAACAATAGCAAAGAAGTTAAAAACTTTGAAAAAAATTAGAAGAATGGATAACTAGAATAACCAATGGAGAGAAGGGTGTAAAGGAGCTGATGGATCTGAAAGCCAAGTATCAAGAACTATGCGAAGATTGCAGAAGCCTCAGTAGCTGATGCGATCAACTGGAAGAAAGGGTATCGCTGATGGTAGATGAAATGAATGAAATGAAGTGAGAAGGGAAGTTTAGAGAAAAAAGAATAAAAAGAAATGAACAAAGCCTCCAAGAAATTTGGGACTATGTGAAAAGACCAAACCTACGTCTGATTGGTGTACCTGAAAATGACGGGGAGAATGGAACCAAGTTGGAAAACACTCTGCAAGATATTATCCAGGAGAACTTCCCCAACCTAGCAAGGCAGGCCAACATTCAGATTCAGGAAATACAGAGAATGCCACAGAGATACACCTCGAGAAGAGCAACTCCAAGACACATAATTGTCAGATTCACCAAAGTTGAAATGAAGGAAAATATGTTAAGGGTGGCCAGAGATAAAGGTCAGGTTACCCACAAAGGGAAGCCCATCAGACTAACAGCTGATCTCTCAGCAGAAACTCTACAAGCCAGAAGAGAGTGGGGGCCGATATTCAACATTCTTAAAGAAAAGAATTTTCAACCCAGAATTTCATATCCAGCCAAACTAAGCTTCATAAGTGAAGGAGAAATAAAATACTTTACAGACAAGCAAACACTGAGTGATTTTGTCAGTACCAGGCCTGCCCTAAAAGAGCTCCTGAAGGAAACAATAAACATGGAAAGGAACAACCAGTACCAGCCACTGAAAAAACATGCCAAATTGTAAAGACCATCAAGGCTAGGAAGAAACTGCATCAACTAACGAGCAAAATAACAAACTAACATCATAATGACAGGATCAAATTCACACATAACAACAATAACTTTAAATGTAAATGGGCTAAATGCTCCAATTAAAAGAAACAGATTGGCAAACTGGATAAGGAGTCAAGACCCATCAGTGTGCTGTATTCAGGAAACCCATCTCACGTGCAGAGACAACATAGACTCAGAATAAAGGGATGGAGGAAGATCTATCAAGCAAATGGAAAACAATAAAGGCAGGGGTTGCAATCCTAGTCTCTTTGATCTTTAAACCAACAAAGATCAAAAGAGACAAAGAAGGCCATTACATAATGGTAAAGGGATCAATTAAACAAGAAGAGCTAACTATCCTAAACATATATGCACCCAACACAGGAGCACCCAGGTTCATAAAGCAAGTCCTGAGTGACTTACAAAGGGACTTAAACTCCCACACAATAATAATGGGAGATTTTAACACCCCACTGTCAGCATTAGACAGATCAATGAGACAGAAAGTTAACAAGGATATCCAGGAATTGAACTCAGCTCTGCACAAAGTGGACCTAATAGACATCTACAGAACTCTCCACCCCAAATCAATAGAATATACATTTTTTTCAGCACCACACCACACCTATTCCAAAATTGACCACATAGTTGGAAGTAAAGCTCTCCTCAGCAAATGTAAAAGAAGAGAAATTATAACAAACTGTCTCTCAGACCACAGTGCAATCAAACTAGATCTCAGGATTAAGAAACTCACTCAAAACCACTCAACTACGTGGAAACTGAACAACCTGCTCCTGAATGACTATTGGGTACATAATGAAATGAAGGCAGAAATAAAGATGTTCTTTGAAACCAGCGAGAACAAAGACACAACATACCAGAATCTCTGGGACACATTCAAAGCAGTGTGTAGAGGGAAATTTATAGCACTAAATGCTAAAAGAGAAAGCAGGAAAGATCCAAAATTGACACCCTAACATCACAATTAAAAGAACTAGAAAAGCAAGAGCAAACACATTCAAAAGCTAGCAGAAGGCTAGAAATAACGAAAATCAGAGCAGAACTGAAGGAAATAGAGACACAAAAAACCCTTCAAAAAATTAATGAATCTAGGAGCTGGTTTTTTGAAAAGATCAACAAAATTGATAGACTGCTAGCAAGACTAATAAAGAAGAAAAGAGAGAAGAATCAAATAGATGCAATAAAAAATGAAAAAGGGGATATCACCACCGATCCCACAGAAATACAATCTACCATCAGAGAATATTACAAACACCTCTATGCAAATGAACTAGAAAATCTAGAAGAAATGGATCAATTCCTCAACAAATACACCCTCCCAAGACTAAACCAGGAAGAAGTTGAATCTCTGAATAGACCAATAACAGGTTCTGAAATTGTGGAAATCATCAATAGACTACCAAACAAAAAGAGTCCAGGACCTGATGGATTCACAGCCAAATTCTACCAGAGGTACAAGGAGGAATTGGCACCATTCCTTCTGAAACTATTCCAATCGATAGAAAAAGAGGGAATCCTCCCTAACACATTTTATGAAGCCAGCATCGTCCTGATACCAAAGCCTGGCAGAGACATAACCAAAAAAGAGAATTTCAGACCAATATCCTTGATGAACATTGATGCAAAAATCCTCAATAAAATACTGGCAAACCGAATCCAGCAGCACATCAAAAAGCTTATACACCAAGATCAAGTGGGCTTCATCCCTGGGATGCAAGGCTGGTTCAACATATGCAAATCAATAAATGTAATCCAGCATATAAACAGAACCAAAGACAAAAACCACATGATTGTCTCAATAGATGCAGAAAAGGCCTTTGACAAAATTCAACAACGCTTCATGCTAAAAACTCTCAATAAATTAGGTATTGATGGGACATATCTGAAAATAAGAGCTATCTATGACAAACCCACAACCAATATCATACTGAATGGGCAAAAACTGGAAGCATTCCCTTTGAAAACTGGCACAAGACAGGGATGCCCTCTCTCACCACTCCTATTCAACATAGTGCTGGAAGTTCTGGCCAGGGCAATCAGGCAGGAGAAGGAAATAAAGGGTATTCAATTAGGAAAAGAGGAAGTCAAATTGTCCCTGTTTGCAGATGACATGATTGTATATCTAGAAAACCCCATCATCTCAGCCCAAAATCTGCTTAAGCTGATTAGCAACTTCAGCAAAGTCTCAGGATACAAAATCAATGTACAAAAATCACAAGCATTCTTGTACACCAATCACAGACAAACAGAGAGCCAAATCATGAGTGAACTCCCATTCACAATTGCTTCAAAGAGAATCAAATACCTAGGAATCCAACTTACAAGGGATGTGAAGGACCTCTTCAAGGAGAACTACAAACCACTGCTCAATGAAATAAAAGAGGATACAAACAAATGGAAGAACATTCCACGCTCATGGGTTGGAAGAATCAATATTGTGAAAATGGCCATACTGCCAAGGGTAAATTATAGATTCAATGCCATCCCCATCAAGCTACCAATGACTTTCCTCACAGAATTGGAAAAAACTACTTTAAAGTTCATATGGAACCAAAAAAGAGCCCGCATCACCAAGTCAATCCTAAGCCAAAAGAACAAAGTTGGAGGCATCACACTACCTGACTTCAAACTATACTACAAGGCTACAGTAACCAAAACAGCATAGTACTGGTACCACAACAGAGACATAGATCAATGGAACAGAACAGAGCCCTCAGAAATGATGCCGCATATCTACAACTATTTGATCATTGACAAACCTGACAAAAACAAGAAATGGGGAAAGGATTCCCTATTTAATAAATGGTGCTGGGAAAACTGGCTAGCCATATATAGAAAGCTGAAACTGGAACCCTTCTTTAAACCTCATACAAAAATTAATTCAAGAAGGATTAAAGAGTTAAATGTTAGACTTAAAACCATTAAGATCCTACAAGAAAACCTAGACAATACCATTCAGGACATAGGTGTGGGCAAGGACTTCATGTCTAAAACACCAAAAGCAATGGCAACAAAAGCCAAAATTGACAAATGGGATCTAATTAAACTAAAGAGCTTCTGCACAGCAAAAGAAACTACCATCAGAGTGAACAGGCAACCTACAGAATGGGAGAAAATTTTTGCAACCTACTCATCTGACAAAGGGCTAATATCCAGAATCTACGATGAACTCAAACAAACTTACAAGAAAAAAATAAACAACCCCATCAAAAAGTGGGCAAAGGACATGAACAGACACTTCTCAAAAGTAGATATTTATGCAGCCAAAAAACAGATGAAAAAATGCCCATCATCACTGGACATCAGAGAAATGCAAATCAAAACCACAGTGCCGTCTCACACCAGTTAGAATGGCCATCGTTAAAAAATCAGGAAACAACTGGTGCTGGAGAGGATGTGGAGAAATAGGAACACTTTGACACTGTTGGTGGGACTGTAAACTAGTTCAACCATTGTGGAAGTCAGTGTGGCGATTCCTCAGGGATCCAGAACTAGAAATACCATTTGACCCAGCCATCCCATTACTGGGTATATACCCAAAGGACTATAAATCATGCTGCTATAAAGACACATGCACACGTATATTTATTGCGGCACTATTCACAATAGCAAAGAATTGGAACCAACACAAATGTCCAACAACGATAGACAGGATTAAGAAAATGTGGCACATATACACCATGGAATACTATGCAGCCATAAAAAATGATGAGTTCATATCCTTTGTAGGGACATGGATGAAACTGAAAAACATCATTTTTAGTAAACTATCGCAAGGACAAAAAATCAAACACCGCATGTTCTCACTCATAGGTGGGAATTGAACAATGAGAACTCATGGACACAGGAAGGGGAACATCACCCTCTGGGGACTGTTGTGGGGTGGGGGATGGGGAGTGACAGCATTAGGAGATATACCTAATGCTAAATGACAAGTTAATGGGTGCAGCAAACAAACATGGCACATGGATACATATGTAACAAACCTGCACATTGTGCACAGGTACCCTAAAATCTAAAGTATAATAATAAAAAAAAGAAGAAAAAAAGAAAAAACAAAAACAAAACTGCCCAATCAAAAGAAAGGTTCAACTCTGTTAGATGAATGCACAGATCACAAAGAATATTCACAGAATGCTACTGTGTAGTATTTATTTGAAAATATATCATTTTTCACCATAAGCATGAAAGTGCTCCAAATGTCCACTGGCAGATACTACAAAAAGAGTGTTTCGAAATTTCTCAGTCAAAGAAAGTTTCAACTCCGTGAGATAAATTCACAGATCAGAAAGAAGTTTCACAATATGCTTCACTGTAGTTTTTATGGGTGGATAATTCCTTTTCCCTATAGGTCTCAAGGCACTCCAAATGTCCATTTGCAGATTCTACAAAAAGAGTGTTTCAAAACTGCTCAATCAATAGTAAGGTTGAACTCTGTGAGATAAATGCACGGATCAGAAACTAGTTTCACAGAATGTTTCTGTGTGGTTTTTATGGGAAGATATTTCATTTTTCAGCATAGGCCTCAAAGTTCTCCAAATGTCCATTTGCAGATTCTACACAAAGAGTGTTTCAAAACTGCTCAATCAAAAGAAAAGTTCAACATTGTTAGATGAATGCACAGATCAGAATGAAGTTTCACAGAATGCTTTTGTATAGTTTTTATTTGAAGCTATTTCGTTTCTCACCATATGCCTCAAAGCGCTCCAAATGTCCACTTGCAGACTCTACAAAAAGAATGTTTCAGAACTGTTTAGTCAAAAGAAAGTTTCAACTCTGTGAGATGAATGCACAGAATAGAAAGAAGTTTCACAGAATGATTTTGTGTAGTTTCTATTTGAAGGTATTTCGTTTTTCACCATAGGAATAGGAGCTCTCCAAATGTCCACTTGCAGATTCTACAAAAACTGTGTTTCTAAACTGCTCAATCAAAAGAAAGGTTCTACTCTGTGAGATGAATGCACAGAACAGAAAGAAGTTTCAAAGAATGTTTCTGTGTAGTTTTTATGGGAAGATATTTTGTTTTTCAGCTTTGGCCTCAATGTTCTCCAAATGTCCACTTGCAGATTACACAAAAACAGTGTTTCAAAACTGCTCAATGAAAAGAAAAGCTCTATTCTGTGAGATGAATGCACAGACCAGAAAGAAGTTTCACAGAATTCTTCCGTGTAGCTTTTATGGGAAGATATTTCGTTTTTCACTGTAGGCCTCAATGTTCTCCAAATCTCCACTTGCAGATTCTACAAAAAGAGGGTTCCAAAACTGCTCAATCAAAAGAAAAGTTCAACTCTGTCAGATGAATGCACAGAGGAGAAAGTGGTTTCACAGAATGCTTCTCTATAGTTGTTCTGTGTGGATAATTCCTTTCACCCCATAGGCCTTGAAGCACTCCAAATGTCCAATTACAGATTCTAGAAAAAGAGTGTTTCAAAACTGCTCAATCAAAAGTAAGGTTCATCTCTGTGAGATAAATGCACCAATAAGAAAGAAGTTTCACAGAATACTTATGTGTAGTTTTTATGGGAAGATATTTTGTTTTTCAGCTTTGGCCTCAAAGTTCTACACATGTCCACTTGTAGATTCTACAGAAAGAGTGTTGCAAAACTACTCAATTAAAACAAAAATTCTACTCTGTGAGGTGAATCCAAAGAACAGAAAGAAGTTTCACAGAATGCTTCTGTGTAGTTTTTATGGGAATATATTTTATTGTTCATCATAAGCCTCAATTTTCTCCAAATGTCCACTTGCAGATTCTACAAAAAGAGTGTTGCAAAACTGCTCAATCAAAAGAAACGTTCAACTCTGTTAGATGCATGCACAGATAACAAGGAAGTTTCACAGCATGGTTCAGTGTAGTTATTATTTGAAGATATTTCGTTTTTCACCATAGGCATTAAAGCACTCCAATTGTCCACTTGCAGATTCTACAAAAGGAGTGTTTCAAAGCTGCGCAAAGAAAGGTTCAACTCTGTGAGAAAAATGCACAGATCAGAAAGAAGTTTCACAGTAGGCTTCTCTGTGGTTTTTATGGGTGGATACTTCCTTTTTCCCTATAGGCCTCAAAGCACTCCAAATGTCCACTTGCAGTTTCTACAAAAAGAGTGTTTCAAAATTAATCAAAAGAAAGGTTCAGCTCTGTGAGATGAATGCACAGATCAGAAAGAAGTTTCACAGAAAGCTTCTCTGTAGTTTTTATGGGTTGATACTTCCTTTTGCCCCATAAGCCTCAAACCACTCCAAATGTCCAATAGCAGATTCTAGAAAAAGAATGTTTCAAAACTGCTCAATCAAAAGTAAGATTCACCTCTGTGAGATGAATACACAAATAAGAAAGAAGTTTCACAGAATGATTCCGTGTGGTTTTTATGGGAAGATATTTAGTTTTTCAGCTTAATCCTCCATGTTCTCCAAATGTCCACTTGTAGATTCTACAAAAACAGTCTTTCAAAACTGCTCAATCAAAAGAACAGCTCTATTCTGTGAGATGAATGCAGAGAACAGAAAGAAGTTTCACAGAATTCTTCTGTGTAGTTTTTTTGGGAAGATATTCCGTTTTTCACTGTAGGCCTCAATGTTATCCAAATGTCCACTTGCAGATTCTACAAAAACAGTGTCCCAAAACTGCTCAATGAAAAGAAATGTGCAACTCTGGGAGATGAATGCACAGATCAGAAAAAAGTTTCACAGAATGCTTCTGTGTAGTTTTTATTTGAAGATATTTCGTTTTTGACCATATGCCTAATGCGCTTAAATGTCCACTTGCAGATACTATAAAAGGAGTGTTTCAAAGCTGCTCAATCAAAAGAAAGTTTCACCTCCAAGAGATAAATGTACAGATCAGAAAGAAGTTTCACAGAATGCTTCTCTGTAGTTTTTATGGGTGGATACTTCCTTTTTCCCCAGAGGCCTCAAAGCACACCAAATGTCCACTTGCATATTTTACAAAAAGAGTGTTTCAAAACAACTCTATCAAAATTAAAGTGCATCTCTCTGAGATGAAATCACAGATCAGAAAGAAGTTTCACAAAATGCTTCTGTGTAGTTTTTATGGGAAAATATTTTGTTTTTCACCGTAGACCTCTATGTTCCCGCATTGTCCAATGGCAGATTCTAAAAAAAGAAGTTTCAAAACTGCTCAATCAAAAGAAATGTTCAACTCTGTTAGATGAATGTACAGATCAGAAAGAAGTTTCACAGAATGCTTCTGTGTAGATTTTATTTGAAGATAATTCGTTTCTCACCATGGGACTCAAAGTGCTCCAAATGTCCACTTGCTGATTCTACAAAAACAGTGTTTCAAAACTGCTCAATCAAAAGATAGGTCGATCTCTGTGAGATGAATGCACAGAACAGAAAGAAGTTTCACAGAAGGCTTCTGTGTAGTTTTTATGGGAAGATATTTCTTTTTTCACCATAGGCCATAAAACTCTGTAAATCTCCAATTGCAGATTCTACAAAAATCCTGTTTCAAAAATGCACAATCAAAAGACAGGTTCCACTCTCTGAGAGGAATGCACAGATCATAAAGAAGTTTCACTGAATGCTTCTGAGTTGTTTTTATTAGAAAATATTTCTTTTTCCACGATAGGCCTCAAAGTGCTCCAAATGTCCACTTGCAGACTCTATAAAAAGAGTCTTTCAAAACTGCTCAATCCAAAGAAAGGTTCAACTCCGTCAGATGAATGCACAGAATAGAAAGAAGTTTTACAGAATGATTCTGTGTAGTTTCTATTTGAAGATATTTCATTTTTCACCATAGGCCTCAAAGCATTCCAAATCTCCACGTGCTGATTCTAGAAAAACAGTGATTCAAAACTGCTCAATCAAAAGAAAGTTTCAACTATGTGAGATGAATGCACAGAATAGGAACAAGTTTCACAGAATGATTCTGTGTACTTTTTACTTGAAGAGATTTCGTTTTTCACCATAGGAATCAAAGCTCTCCAAATGTCCGCTTGCAGATTCTACAAAAAGAGTTTTCCAAAACTGCTCAATCAAAAGAAAGGTTCTACTCTGTGAGATGAGTGCACAGATCAGAAAGAAGTTTCACCAAATGCTTCTGAGTAGTTTTTATGGGAAGACATTTCATTTTTCATCACAGGCCTCAATTTTCTCCAAATGTCCACCTGCAGATTCTACAAAAAGAGATTTTCAAATCTGCTCAATGAAATGTTCAACTCTGTTAGATGAATGCACAGATCAGAAAGAAGTTTCACAGAATGCTTCTGTGTAGTTTTTATTTGAAGATATTTCTTTTTCCATGATATGCTTCAAAGTGCTACAAATGTCCAATTGCAGACCCTACAAACAGTGTGTTTCAATACTGCTAAATCAAAAGAAAGTTTCAATTCTGTGAGATGAATGCACAGAATAGAAAGATGTTGCACAGAATTACTCAGTGTACTTTTTATTTGAACATATTTTGTTTTTCACAAAAGGCCTCAAAGCTCTCCAAATTTCCACCTGCGGATTCTACAAAAAGAGTGTTTCAAAACTGCTCAGTCAAAAGAAAGGTTCATCTCTGTGAGATGGATGCACAGATCAGATAGAAGTTTCACAGAATGCTTCTATGTAGTTTTGATGGGAAGATATTTTATTTTTCACCATAGGCCTCAATGTTCTCCAAATGTCCACTTGCAGATTCCACAAAAAGAGTGTTTCAAAACTGCTCAATCAAAAGAAAGGTTCAACTCTGTTAAATGAATGCACAGATCAGAAAGAAGTTTCACAGACTGCTTCTGTGTAGTTTTTATTAGAAGTTATTTCGTTTCTCACCATAGGCCTCAAAGCGCTCCAAATGTCCACATGCAGATTCTAGAAAAACAGTGATTAAAAACTGCTCAATCAAAAGATAGGTTCCACTCGGTGAGTTAAATGCACAGAAAAGAAAGAAGTTTCACAGAATGCTTCTGTGTATGTTTTATGGGAAGATATTTCTTTTTTCACCATAGGCCTCAATGCACTACAAATGTCCAAATGCAGATTCTACAAAAAACCTGTTTCTAAACTGCAAAATCAAAAGAAATTTCCACTCTGAGATATATGCACGGATTATAAAGAATTTTCACAGAATACTTCAGTGCTGTTTTTTCTCTTTTTTTTTTTTATAGTTTAGGTTTTAGGGTACATGTGTACAATGTGCAGGTTTGTTACATATGTATCCATTGCTGTTTTTATTTGACGATACTCCTTTTTCCATGACAGGCCTCAAAGTGCTCCAAATGTCCACTTGCAGATTATACAAAAAGAGTGCTTCAAAACTGTTGTGTCAAAAGGAAGCTTCAACTCTGTGAGATGAATGCACAGAGCAGAAAGAAGTTTCACAGAATGATTCTGTGTAGTTTTTACTTGAAGATATTTTGTTTTTCACCATAGGCCTCAAAGCTCTCCAAATGTCCACTTTCGGGTTCTACAAAAAGAGTGTTTCAAAACTGCTCAATCAAAAGAAAGGTTCTACTCTGTGAGATGAATGCACAGATCAGAATGAAGTTTCACCAAATGCTTCTGTGTAGTTTTTATGGGAAGATATTTCATTTTTCATTGTAGGTCTCAATGTTCTCCAAATATCCAGTTGCAGATTCTACAAAAAGTGTGTTTCAAAAATGCTCAATCAAAAAAAAGTTTCAACTCTGTTAGATGAATGCACAGATCAGAAAGAAGTTTCACAGAATGCTTCTGTGTAGTTTTTATTTGAAGTTATTTCGTTTTTCACCAGAGGCCTGAAAGCGCTCCAAATGTCCACTTGCAGATTCTACAAAAAGAGTTTTTCAAAACTGCTCAATCAAAGAAATGTTCAACTCTGTGAGATGAATGCACATATCAGAAAGAAGTTTCACAGAATGCTTCTCTTTAGTTTTTATGGGTGGATACTTCCTTTTTCCAGGTATACCTCAAATCCCTCCCAGTGTCCTCTTATGGATTCTACAAAAAGAGTATTTCAAATCTGCTCAATCAAAGGAAAGGGTCAACTCTGTTAGATGAATGCACAGAGGAGAATGAAGTTTCATGGAATGCTTCTCTGTAGTTTTTATTTGATGATATTTCTTTCTCCACAATAGGGCTCAAAGCGCTGCAAATATCCAGTTGTAGACGCTACATAAAGAGTGTTTCAAAACTGCTCAGTCGAAAGAAAGGCTCAACACTGTGAAATGAATGCACAGAATAAAACAAGTTTCACAGAACGATTCTGTCTAGTTTTTAATTGAAGATCATTAGTTTTTCACCATAGGCCTCAAAGCTCTCCAAATGTCCAGTTGCAGATTCTACAAAAAGAGTGTTTCAAAACTGCTCAATCAAAAGAAAGTTTCTACTCTGTGAGAAGAATGCACAGATCAGAAAGAAGTTTCACAGAATGCTTCTGTGTAGTTTTTATTTGAAGATATTTCACTTTTTACCATAGCCTCAAAGCACTCCACATTCCTTGCAGATCTACAAAAAGAGTGTTCAAAGCTGCTCAATCAAAAGATAGTTCATCCATGAGAAAATGCACAGATCAGAAAGAAGTTTCACAGAATGCTTCTGTGTAGTTTTTATTTGAAGATATTTCACTTTTTACCATAGGCCTCAAAGCACTCCACATGTCCACTTGCAGATTCTACAAAAAGAGTGTTTCAAAGCTGCTCAATCAAAAGATAGGTTCATCTCTGTGAGATAAATGCACAGATCAGAAAGAAGTTTCACAGAATGTTTCTGTGTAGTTTTGATGGGAAGATATTAAGTTTTTCACCATGGACCTCAACGTTCCCAAAATGTCCCCTTACAGATTCTACAAAAACAGTGTTTTAGAACTGCTCAATCAAAAGAAAGGGTCAACTCTGTTAGATGAAAGCACAGATCAGAAAGAAGTTTCACAGAATGCTTCTGTGTAGTTTTCATGGGAAGATATTTTTTCCACCATAGGCCTCAAGGCTCTCCAAATGTCCAATTGCAGATTCCACAGAAACAGTGTTTAAAAACTGCTAAATCAAAAGAAATTTTCCACTCTCTGAGGTGAATGCACAGTTCATAAAGAAGTTTCGCAAATACTTCTGTGTAGTTTTTATTTGAAGATATTCCATTTTCCACGATAGGGTTCAAAGGGCTCCAAATGTCCACTTGCAGATTCTACAAAAAGAGTGTTTCAGAACTGCTCTATCAAAAGAAAGGTTCAACCCCGTTAGATGAATGCACAGATCAGAAAGAAGTTTCACAGAATGCTTCTGTGTAGTTTTTATTTGAAGATATTTCGTTTTTCACCATAGACCTCAAAAGGATCCAAATCTCCAGTTGCAGATGCTAAAAAAATAGTGTTTCAAAAGTCCTCAATCAAAAGGTGTGTTCATCTCTGTGAGATGAATGCACAGAACAGAGAGAAGTTTTAAGGAATGCTTCTATGTAGTTTTTATGCAAAGATATCTCACTTTTCACCATAGGCCTCAATGTTCTCCAATTGTCCATTTGCAGATTCTATAAAAACAGTGTTTCAAAACTGTTCAATCAAAAAAAAAGTTCAACTCTGTTAGCTGAATGCACAGATGAGAAAGAAGTTTCACAGAATGCTTCTGTGTAGTTTTTATTTCAAGATATTTCGTTTTTCACCATAGGTCTGAAATCACTCCAAATGTCCACTTGCAGATTCTACAAAAAGAGTGTTTCAAAATTGCTGAATCAAAAGAAAGGTTCAACTCTGTGATATGAATGAACAGATGAGAGAGAAGTTGCACAGAATGCTTCTCTGTGGTTTTTATGTGTGGATACAACCTTTTTCCCATAGGCCTCAAAGCACTCCAAATGTCCACTTGCAGTTCCCACAAAAACAGTGTTTCAAAACTGCTCAATCAAAGGAAATGTTCTAGTCTGTGAGATGAATGCACAGATCAGAAAGAAGTTTCACCAAATGCTTCTGTGTAGTTTTTATGGGAAGATATTTCATTTTTCATTGTAGGCATCAATGTTGTCCAAATGTCCACTTTCTGATTCTCAAAAATAGTGTCTCAAAGCTGCACAATCAAAAGAAAATTTCCAGTCTCTGTGATGAATGCACAAATCATAAAGATATTTCACAGAATGCTTGTCTATAGTTTTTATTTGAAGATATTTCTTTCTCCACGATATGGCTCAAAGCACCCCAAATGTCCACTTGTAGGCTCTTCAAAGAGAGTGTTTCAAAACTGCTCAATCAAAGAAAGTTTCAGCTATGTGAGGTGAATACACAGAATAGAAAGAAGTTTCATAGATTGGTTCTTTGTAGTTTTTATTTGAAGAAAGTTCTTTTTTCACCATAGGCCTCAATGCTCTCCAGATGTCAACTTGCAGACTCTACAAAAAGAGTGGTTCAAAACTGCAAAATCAACAGAAAGGTTCAATTCGGTAAGATGAATGCAGAGAATAGAAAGAAGTTTCATAGAATGATTCTGTGTAGTTTTTATTTGAAGATATTTCGTTTTTCAGCTTAGGCCTCTCCTAATGTCCACTTGCAGATTCTGCAAAAGGAGGGTTTCAAAACTGCTCAATCAAAAGAAAGGTTCTACTCTGTGTGATGAATGCACACAACAGAAAGAAGTTTAACAGAATGCTTCTGTCTAGTTTTTATTGGAACATATTTCGTTTTTCACCTTAGCCTCAATGTTCCTCAAATATCCACTTCCAGATTCTACAAAAAGAGTGTTTCAAAACTGCTCAATCAAAAGAACGGTTCATCTCTGTTAGATAAATGCACAGATCAGAAAGAAGTTTCACAGAATGCTTCTTTGCAGTTTTTTTTTTGAAAATATTTCGTTTTTCACCATTGGTCTCTATGTTTTCCAAATGTCCACTTGCTGATTCTACAAAAAGAGCGTTTTAAAACTGCTCAATCAAAAGAGAGATTCAACTCTGTTGGGTGAATGCACAGATAAGAAAGAAGTTTCACAGAATGCTTCTGTGTAGTTTTTAAGGGAAGATATTTCTTTTTCCACAATAGGCCTCAATGCTCTCCAAATGTCTAATTGAAGACACTAGACAAAGCGTGTTTCAAAACTGCACAAGTAATAGAAAGGTTCCACTTTCTGTGATGAACGCAGAGATAATAAAGTAGATTCACAGAATGCTTCCATGCAGTTTTTATTTGAAGATATTTCGTTTCTCACCATAGGCCTCAAAGCGCTCCAAATGTCCACTTGCAGATTCTACAAAAAGAGTGTTTCAAAACTGCTCAATCAAAAGAAAGGTTGTACTCTGTTAGATGAATGCACTGAATAGAAAGAAGTTTCACATAATGATTCTGTTTAGTTTATACTTGAAAATATTACGCTTTACACCATAGGTCTAAAAGTGCTTCAAATATCCATTTCAGACCCTACAAAAAGAGTATTTCAATACTGCTCAATCAAAGGAAATGGTCAACATTGTGAGATGAATGCACAGAATATAAAGATGTTTCACAGAATGATTCTGTGTAGTTTTTATTTGAATATATTCCATTTTTCACTATAGGCCTGAAAGCTCTCCAAATGTCCACCTGCAGATTCTACAATTAGGGTGTATAGAAATTGCTCAATCTAAAGAAACTTTCACCTCCATTAGCTGAATGCACAGATCAGAAAGAAATTTCACAGAATGCTTCTCTGTGGCTTTTATGTGTGGAAACTTCCTGTTTCCACAGGCATCAAAGCATTCCAAGTGTCCAATTGCAGATTGTACAAAAAGAGTGTTTCAAAATTGGCCAATTAAAAGTAAAGTTCATCTCTCTGAGATGAATGCACAGAGCAAAAGAATGTTTCATAGAATGCTTTGGTATAGTTTTCAGGGGTAGGTATTTCGTTTTTCACTATAGGGATCAATGTTCTCCAAATGTCCACTGAGAGATTCTACAAAAGAGTTTCAAAACTGCTCAATAAAAAGAAAGGTTCTACTCTGTGAAATGAATGTACAGATCAGAAGGAAGTTCCATAGAATGCTTCCCTGTAGTTTTATGTGTGGATATTTCCTTTTTCCCCATAGGCCTCAAAGCACTCCAATATCCACCTGCAGATTCTACAAAAAGTGTTTCAAAACTGCTCAATCAAAAATAAGCTTGATCTGTCTGAGATGAATGCACAGACCAGAAAGAAATTTCACTGAATGCTTCTGTATAGGTTTCATGGGAAGATATTTCGTTTTTCTCCATAGGCCTAAATTTTCTCCAAATGTCCACTGCCAGATTCTACAAAAAGAGTGTTTCAAAACTGCTAAATCAAAAACAATGTTCTACTTAATTAGATGAATGCACAGATCAGAAAGTAGTTTCACAGAATGCTTCTGTGTAGCTATTATTTGAAGATATTTCGTTTCTCACCATAGGCTTCAATGCACTCCAAATGTTCATTGAAGTTTCTACAAAAACAGTGCTTCAAAACTGGTCAATCAAAAGATAGGTTCATCTCCATGAGATGAATGCACAGAACAGAAAGAAGTTTCACAGAATGATTTTGTGGATTTTTTATGGGAGGATATTTCTTATTTCACCACAGACCACAAGGCTCACCAAATGTCCAACTGCAGATTCTACAAAAAGCCTGTTAAAAAACTACACAATCAAAAGAAATGTTCCACTCTCTGAGATGAATGCACAGATGATAAAGAAGTTTCAGAGAAGGATTCTTTGTATTTTTTATGGGAAGATATTCCTTTTTTCAGCATAGGCCTCAATGCTCAACAAATATCCAATTGCAGATTCTATAAAAAAGCTGTTTCAAAACTGCACAACCAAAAGAAAGATTCCACTCTCTGAGATGAAAGCACAGATCTTAAAGTAGTTTCACAGAATACTTCTGAGTAGTTTTTATTTGAAGATATTCCTTTTTTCACAATAGGCCTCAAAGCGCTCCAAATGTCCACTTGCAGATTCTACAAAAACAGTGCTTCAAAAATTGCTCAATTAAAAGTAAAGTTCATCTCTGTGAGATGAAGGCACAAATCAGAAAGAAGTTTCACAGAATGCTTCTGTATAGTTTTTATGGGAAGATATTTCGCCTTTCACCATAGGCCTCAATTTTCTCCAAATATCCACTGGCAGATTCCACAAAAAGAGTGTTTCAAAAGTGCTCAATCAAAAGTAAGTTTCAACTCTGTTAGATGAATGCACAGATCAGAAAGAAGTTTCACAGAATGCTTCTGTGTAGTTTTTATTAGAAGATATTTTGTTTCTCATCATTGAACTCAGAGCACTCCAAAGGTCCACTTGCAGATTCTACAAAAAAAGTATTTTAAAACTGCTCAAACAAAAGAAAGTTTCATCTCTGTGAGATGAATGCACAGAAGAGAAAGAAGTTAGACAGAATGCTTCTGTGCAGTTATTATGGGAAGATATTTTTTTTTCACCTTAGGCCACAATGCTCTCCAAATGTCCACTTGCAGATTCTACAAAAAGAGTCTTTCAAACCTGCTCAATTAAAAGTAAGGTTCATCTCAGTGAGATGAATGCAAAGATCAGAAAGTGGTTTCACAGAAAGATTCTGGGTAGTTTTTATGGGAAGATTTATCGTTTTTCACCGTAAGCCTCAATATTCTCCAAATGTCCACTTGCAGATTCTACAAAAAGAGTGTTTCAAATTGCTCCATCGAAAGAAAGGTTCAACTCTCTTAGATGAATGCACGGATCAGAAAGATGATTCACAGAATGCTTCCGTGTAGTTATTTGAAGTTATTCCTTTTTCCACGATACCCCTCAAAGCGCTCCAAATGTCCACTTGCAAACTCTACAAAAAGAGGGTCTCAAAACTGTTCAATCAAAAGAAAGGTTCAACTCTGTGAGATGAATGCACTGAACAGAAAGAAGTTTCACAGAATGCTTCTGTGTAGTTTTCTTTGAAGTTATTTCATTTTTCACCATAGGCCTCAAAGCAGTCCACATGTCCACTTGAAGATTCAATAAAAG